>NW_024716932.1:0-12500 GCF_018991925.1 Homarus americanus | reverse complement strand
ATTTGTTTGATTTTAATTGTTTTTCCTTTGTTTTTCTGTTGTGATTTGCTTAGTTATTGATTGATTTATAGGTCATTTTGCAAGAGGTTGTTTGGTCTTGTTTATTTAAATCACCTGTAGATTAATCCCTCTCACATTTTAATCACCTAACCTCATTGGGTCATCTGCTGTAACTACACTACGACATTTCTGTTTTTTTTTTTTTTAGGCTTAAAGGGGTGAAAGATCATGGTCATAAAACCCATCCGGTGTGATTTTGTTTTGTCACATCCCCAGTGTTCAGGACTCCTTGTAGGTCTCTCTCTCTCTCTCTCTCTGACACCTTGCCATTCGCGTCCTCCTAAACAAGTAATTTGAGAGCTAGAATGTCCTATCCTTCGCCCACCTGGACTTATCAAACGGAAGGATAAATTTTTACACGTGATTATTCTCTCTCGGTCTATAAACACCGCTATTGCCGTAAAGGATCGCTAGTACAGGCAGTGAATGGGTCAGGAACAGGTTGGAGAGATATCTAAAAGTTCGTAAGTTGAATTAATTTTAGTGATCGTAAGTGAACCTCCTCGTCACCCTTGAAGGGGGAGTGTCGCGGTTAATATGGCATCCAATTTGTGCAGAGACTCTTCCTGGTTCGCTCATTTTTAACACCATTTAGAGGCGAGAAAGATAATGCTCTTGACATCCGCACCCCCAGTTGAAAATTGAACCCAGACTAACATTTGAAACCTGACTGACATCCGAATCCCTGTTTGACATCTGACCCCAAAATGACACCCCCCGAACTTGTGACTGACATCACGTCGTCATGATTTTCCTGCCGGTCCAGCAGAGGATGTTGTAGCATGTTTAGTGAGACCCAGTTCGTTTGTGTCCGGTGAAGAGATTAGCTACGGCTGTGTGTCTGTGTGTGTCTGTGTACGTTTAGGTCAGATTTCCAGGAATTGGGGGTAACGAGAACGTATCTGACTGGCCCGCTCATGTAATTTATTATGTATGTGTATTTGGTGTGTTAATTATTTATTCCTTTACGTTAGAAGCGTCTTAAAGTCTGACTGGAGATTTTAGAATGTGTTAAACTGTTTCACTTTAATTAATATTGAAACAGTTTAATGGACAATTACAATGTTTACTTGGCTGAGCTAAGTGAGACCCCTGAGCCCTCTTAGTGGAGTATGGTGTATACTGTGCATTTATCGCAAGGAATTATTATGTAACATTTAGTATCATCTGGATTACATGGTGTTACAGTTTGATATTAATGAATACATTTTGGAATATTACCCACGCTCATCATATTTTTTTTTTATGATTTATTTATAAATTATTATTTTTATATTTGTATTTTTTATTTTTATTTTTTTTTATTTTTCATCGTTTACTTATTATTATTTTATTAATTTTGTATATATTTTTTTTTTTGGTATAGTGTATAAAGTTACTGGTACATTATACATAATATATTTTTAAACGACACGATAAAAATAAAGGTGAAAAAAGAGTGTGTTGTGATATTTGTCGTAACTATGGACTAAAGAGGAAAAATTCTCACCTCAGAACCTGTGGGAATTTATCTTCTGAATGAGCTAGTTAGATGCGGCACTTGCGGGAATTTGATATTACAATCTTCTCAGAATTTGGACTCAAGATTGGTAACTGCTCCCCCTTCCCCCTCCCCCTTACCCCTCCCCCTTACCCTTCCATCTTCTCCCCTCCCCCCCCCTCCCCTCTCTTAGCTAACTTATAATAGGCAATAACCAATTATGTGAAACTTGTCCCGTGAAATAGGGTGGGTGATCTCTCTCTTCACTGTGTTATGCATGGCAGATAAACAAGATGTCAGCTTCTATATCTGAGGTAGGCGACTACGGCCCACCACTCTTCCTGAATTTTCTTCCGTGTGTGTGTGTGTGTGTGTGTGTGTGTACAGTCAGTTAGAGTTTTTAATCTGTAAACTGTAACCGGATGACAGAGGATACAGTTACCCATTTTCGTAGCGTGTGATAGTTAACAGGGGATTTATGACAGCCAACATGGGGGGATTTATGACAGCCAACATGGGGGGATTTATGACGGCCAACATGGGGGTGATTTATGACAGCCAACATGCGGGTGATTTATGGCAATCAGAAGACAATAGAAATTTTAAACCTTGACAGTCAGCAGGATGAGCCTGACAGCCGTGACAGTCAGGAGGATGAGAATGTCAGCAGTGACAGTCAATAGGATGAGATTGACAACCGTGACAGTCAGCTGGATGAAACTGACAGCCGTGACGTTACAGTTATCAGGATGAGACTGTCAGCCGTGACAGTCAGGAGGGCGAAACTGACAGCCGTGAAGTTACAGTCAGGATTGCGAAACTGACAGCCGTGATAGTCAGCTGGATGAAACTGACAGCCGTGACGTTACAGTTATCAGGATGAGACTGTCAGCCGTGACAGTCAGGAGGGCGAAACTGACAGCCGTGAAGTTACAGTCAGGATTACGAAACTGACAGCCGTGATAGTCAGCTGGATGAAACTGACAGCCGTGACAGTCAGCTGGATGAAACCGACAGCCGACGTGTTGTCAGCATGAGACTGTCAGCCGTGACAGTCAGCTGGATGAAACTGACAGCCGTGACAGTCAGGAGGACGAAATTGACAGCCGTGACAGTCAGCTGGATGAGGCTGACAGCCGTGACAGTCAGCAGAATGAGGCTTACAGCCGTGACAGTCAAGAACGAGGCCACAGCCGTGACAGTCAGGAGGGTGAAACTGACAGCCGTGAAGTTACAGCGTCAGGATTACGAAACTGACAGCCGTGATAGCCGCTGATGAAACTGACAGCCGACAGTCAGCTGGATGAAACTGACAGCCGTGACGTTACATATCAGGATGAGACTGTCAGCCGTGACAGTCAGAGGGCGAAATCCACAGCCGTAGGTTACAGTCAGGATTACGAAACTGACAGCCGTGATAGTCAGCTGGATGAAACTGGACAACCGTGACAGTCAGCTGATGAAACTGACAGCCGGGACGTTACAGTTATCAGCATGAGACTGTCAGCCGTGACAGTCATCAGTTGATGAAACCGATAGCCGTGACAGTCAGGAGGACGGAAATTGACAGCCGTGACAGTCAGTTGATGAGGCTGACAGCCGTGACAGTCAGCAGAATGAGGCTACAGCCGTGACAGTCAAGGTGAATGAGGCTGACAGCCGTGACAGCTTCGAGGCGAACGATAGCCGTGAAGTTACAGTCAGGATTACGGAAACTGACAGCCGTGATAGTCAGCTGGATGAAACTGACAGCCGTGACAGCCGCTGGATGAAACTGGATGTTTTACAGTCAGGAGGACGAAATTGACAGCCGTGACAGTCAGCTGGATGAAACTGACAGCCGTGTCGTTACAGTCAGCAGGATGAGGCTGACAGTCAGGAGGACGAAATTGACAGCCGTGACAGTCATCAGGATGAAACTGACAGCCGTGACATTACAGTCAGGAGGATGGGGCTGACAGCCGTGAGAGTCAGCAGGATGAGGCTGACAGCCGTGACAGTCAGCAGAATGAGGCTTACAGCCGTGACAGTCAGCAGAATGAGGCTGACAGCCGTGACTGGATATGACATAAAACCCGTGATTGTTTATGTATTTTGCCAATCACATATAGTGTAGCCTTAAGCCAGCCAGCGACCCACCCACCCACCCAGCGACCCACCTACCCACCCAGCGACCCACCCGCCCAGCGACCCACCCGCCCAGCGACTCCACCCGCCTAGCGACCCACCCACCCAGTGACCTCCTCCACTAGCGACCCACCCACCCAGCGGCCCGCCTACCCAGCGCGACCCACCCACCCGCCTCACCCACCTAGAGACTCCACCCACTCCAGCGAGACCCACCTGCCCAGCGACTCCACCTGCCCAGCGACCCACCCGCCCATGACCCGCCTGCCCATGACCCGCCTGCCCAGCGACCCACCCGCCCAGCGACCCACCCACCGTCATCACCATCATTATTACCGTCATCACCATCATTATCACCGTCGTCATCATCATTATTACCATCATCATCATCATTATTACCATCATCATCATCATTATTACCGTCATCACCATCATTATCACCGTCGTCATCATCATTATTACCATCATCATCATCATTATTACCATCATCATCATCATTATTACCGTCATCACCATCATTATCACCGTCGTCATCATCATTATTACCATCATCATCATCATTATTACCATCATCATCATCATTATTACCGTCATCACCATCATTATCATCGTCGTCATCATCATTATTACCATCATCATCATCATTATTACCATCATCACCATCATTATCACCGTCGTCATCAGCATTATTTCCGTCATCATCATCGTTATTACCGTCATCATCATTGTACTCCATACAGGAGTAAATCCTACCTTATTTTAACACAAAGAAATCAATTGACAACACACACACACACACACACACACACACACACACACTCACACTCCAGGTTGTAGATTCCAGCTCCTCGGCGTCAGCATAGACAACAAACTAAATTGGAAACCACACGTCAGTGAAGTTGTCAAATCCTCAGTTCCGTCTCCACCTCCTCCGCCGACTCAAGTCCCTGGAGATGTTGCCCCAGAGCTCCTCAGTGTTTTCTCAACATTCATACTTCCCAAGCTCACCTCTGCCTCCCTGGTCTTCCTTCCTAAATGCCACTCAACACACCAGAAAAAGTGAAAATAGGGCATGAAAGATATTCTCTCCCTTCTACTCCACATATCAAGAAGCGCTCAACACACTGACTTTTCGACTTCACTGACCATCACCACGACCTCATCTGCAAATTTGGTAAGAAACTTCCGCACCATCCTCGACACCGCTCCTACTACCCTGAGATCCTAGCCCGAGAATTGCTGTTCGACACCACAACCGCATCCAGCCCATACGAGCACTACCTGATCGCTATAAGAACAGCCCAGTCCCAACCATTGTAAAAAATTATCAATAACTTGTAATAAACCAGTGTATTCACTCCCAGTAAATACTACTTCTTACTGTCACTATGTTGAAATGCCCTGTAGTTTGAGCTTTTCCCCATCTAGTTATTATATATCTTATTTGTGTCATATGTTACTTGTATATTATTTGTAAATCAAAACCCATTCCAATTATGTAACTGTATATTTTCAGCCTTCTGGCTGCTAAGCTCTTTCAATAAACCGTTAATTATTATTATTATTATTATTATTATTATTATTATTATTATTATTCTTATTATTAACACACACATACACATATCATTATGTCTAAACCAAATGTAAGTCTGTATATTTCAAGCCACCGGCTGTAACTCTATTAATAAAACGTTTATTATTATTATTATATATTATTATTTACACACACACGCACAATAAAATCAAACAAAAACACCCAATCTTTTTATCGGAGCAAAATTTTAATATTTTGTTGACGTTATTTTAAAAATTGATTGTGAAATTATTATATTTTTTGTTGGTAAAAGCCAGACAGTTGTGAGCACCGCCTCAGGACGCGAGGATTTTAGTGTCATTAAAAATGGACTGTGTTATGAATTTGTTGAGGGAATATAACTTGATGCCAAACACAAATTACATTTTATGGTGTGTGTGTGTGTGTGTGTGTGTGTGTGTGTGTGTGTGTGTGTGTGTGTGTGTGTGTGTGTGTGTGTGTGTGTGTGTGTGTGTGTGTGTGTGTGTGTGTGTGTGTGTGTGTGTGTGTGTGTGTGTGTGTGTGTGTGTGTGTGTGTGTGTGTGTGTGTGTGTGTGTGTTTATTAGTGTTAATATTAATAATAATAATAATAAAACAATAATAATAATAATAAATAATTAACGGTTTATTGAAAGATATGGCAGCTGGAAGGCTAAAATATACAGTTTACATAATGGGGAATGGGTCTATTGATTTACAAATAATATACAAGTAAATATAAGTGATACAAATATGATATATAATGACCAAGTGGGAGAAGGTTAAACTACAGGCATTTCAATATAGTAACAGTGCAAAAATGTAAGATTAACTGAGGAATACTCGTTTATCATGTTAGTGATAATCTTTACAATGGTTGGGACTGGGGTTCTTATAGCGATCAATTGGTGCTCGTATGGACTGGATGCGGCTGTGGTGTCAAACAGTAATTTCGGACGAGGGATCTCAGGTGGTAGTTGGAGCCGGTGTCGAGGATGGTGTAAAGCTTCACCAAATTTGCAGATGAGGTCGGTGATGGCGAGAGAGCCGAAAGGGCTATGTGTTGAGTTTTATATGTGGAGTAGGAAGGAGAATAATCTGTGCCCTCTTTGCACATTTTCTGGGTGTTTACGGAGTGGCATTTAGGAAGGAAGACCAGGCAGGAGGCATAGGTGAGCTTGGGAATTATGAATGTTGAGTAAACACTGAGGAGCTTGGGGCAGGAACCTGGAGGACTTGAGTCGGCTGAGGAGGTGGAGACGGAAACTGAGGATTTGACAATTGTACTGACGTGTGTTTTTCAATTCAGTTTGTTATATGTAGTGACGTCGAGGAGCTTAGTGGAATCCACAACCTGGAGTGTGTTGGGACCTGCAACGGAAGGGGTGGACAGCGTCTGGGGAGAGGATGGTGTGCATAACGGTCTGCATGGTTGATGGTGACGTGGTTGTTGGCCCAGTTTTTGGAGACTGTTCAATAGATTCTGTAGGGTTGTATAGTCGGGGGCTGAGTGTGTGTGTGTGTGTGTGTGTGTGTGTGTGTGTGTGTGAGAGACAGACAGACAGACAGACAGAGCTGGCCAGGATGAGCCTCACAACATTATTAAGATGAATGAACTTAACAATCTGGTGTAGCTGGTGTTTGTCCAATCCACGCTCCGGCTGGACGCCGTCGCACTCATTGGTCGGCTTCATATCAGCCTCAATATTCTCACGCTGATTGGTCGACCTCACATCATCCCTGTGAACTGATTGGCTGGCTTCATTCGGAGGTCAACCGAGGTCAGGTCAGTCGAAGTCAGTTGGGCGGGGTCAGGTAGGGTCAGGGTCGGTGGGCCAGGATCAGGTTGATTCAAGTAGGGTTGGGGTCAGGTGGTGTCAAGGGTCAGGGTCAACTAAGGTCAGGTGGTCAAGGGTCAGGGTCAACTAAGGTCGTGTGTCAAGGGTCAGGTCAATCAAGGTCAGGTGGTGTCAAGGGTCAGGGTCAACTAAGGTCAGGGTAGTCAGATGGGGTCTGGGTCATTTGGGGTTAGGGTCAGGTGGGGTCACGGTCAGGTGTGGTCTGGGTCATTTGGGGGTTAGGATCAGGTGGTCGGGGTCAGGTGGGGGTCAGGGGTCAGTTGGGGTATAGATGGGGTCATGGTCAGGTGGGGTCTGGGTCATTTGGGGTTAGGATCAGGTGGTCGGGGTCAGGGGTCAGGGTCAGGGGTCAGTAGATGGGGGGGGTCATGGTCAGGTGGGGTCAGGTCAGGTGGGTAGGGGTCAGGGGGTCATGGTCAGATGGGGTCTGGGTCAGGGGTCAGGGTCAGGTGGGTCAGGTCAACCAAACAAGAACAAAGTTAATGTCGTGAGTGAGAACTTAGTAATGAACCTGTACCTCTCCCCTGACTCTACTCCTCCCTGACTCTTACTCCCTCTCCCTGACTCTTTACTCCCCTCCTGACTCTTACTTCCTCCCCTGACTCTACTCCCTCTCCCTGACTCTTACTCCCTCTCCCTGACTCTTACTCCTTCTCCTGACTCTTATCCCCTCTCCCTGACTCTTACTCCCTCTCCCCTGACTCTTATTCCCTCCTGACTCCTACTCCCTCCTCCCCTGACTCTTACCCCTCTCCTGACCTCCTTACTCTCTCCCTGACTCTACTCCCTCTCCTGACTCTTACCCTCCCTGACTCTTACTCCCTCTCCTGACTCTTACTCCCTCTCCCTGACTCCTACTCCTCCTGACTCTACCCCTTCCCTGACTCTTCTCCCCTCTCCTGACTCTACCCTCCCTGACTCTACTTCCCTCCCTGACTCTCTACTCCCTCTCCTGACTCTTCCCTCCCATTCCCTTCCGGGCTTACTCACCTTCTCTCCCTCTCCCACTCACTCTCTCCTCCCACTCACTCTCTTCCTCCCACTCACCTCTTCCTCCCACTCACTCTCTTCCTCCCACTCACTCTCTTCCTCCACTCTCTTCCTCCCACTCACTCTCTTCCTCCTCCCACTCACTCTCTCCCTCCCACTCACACTCTCTTCCCCCACCTACTCTCTTCCCCTCCACTCACTCTCTTCCTCCACTCACTCTCCTCCCACTCACTCTCTTCCTCCCACTCACTCTCTTCCTCCCACTCACTCTCCCCTCCCACTCACTCTCCCTTCCCTCTCACTCTCTCCTCCCTCCCTCTCTCCTCCTCTCACTCTCTCCTCCCACTCACTCTCTTCCCTCCCACTCACGCTCTTCCTCCCACTCACTCTCTTCCTCCCACTCACTCTTCCTCCCACTCACTCTTCCTCCCACTCACTCTCTTCCTCCCACTCACTCTCTTCTCCCACTCACTCTTCCTCCCACTCACTTCTCCTCCCACTCACTCTCCTCCTCCCTACCTCAGCCACCTGTGAGGGGAGAGGAGGACAGGGTTGGCTAATTGAGGAGAGGAGGAGGGGTGGAGGAGGGGGGGAGGGAGGGAGGGAAGGAGTGAGGGAGGAGGAGGGGAGGACTGAGGGTAGGAGTGAGGGGAGGACTGAGGGTAGGAGGAGGGGAGATGAGGTGGAGGAGGGAGGAGTAAGGGAAGGAGTGAGGGGAGGAGTTACTTGAGAGTAGGGGAGGAGGGAGGTGGAGGAGGAGGGAGGAGAGGAGGGGAGGATGAGGGTAGGGGAGGGGAGAGTGAGGGGAGGAGGGAGGAGTGAGGGAAGGGAGGGAGGACTGAGGTGGAGGAGGGAGGAGGAGGGGTGGAGTGGGGGGGAGTGAGGGAGGGGGAGTGAGGGGTGGGTGGAGGGAGGAGGGGTGGAGTGAGGGGAGGAGGGGGGGAGTGAGGGGAGGAGTGAGAGGAGGAGGGGAGGATTGAGGGGGGGAGGGAGGGAGGAGGGGAGGAGGAGGGGTGGAGGTGGGTGGGGAGGGAGGAGTGAGGGGAGGGACGAGGGGAGGAGTGAGGGGAGGATTGAGGTGGAGGAGGGAGTATGAGGAGGGTCCAGCATCATTGGTCGTCCGGGAATGCGGCTGGCTAGGTAGTGTTGACCAGTGAGCAACAAGCCTATCACTTTCTCTCCTCCTTCCCGCCCTTATTTCCTCGGGTTGAAGGATCACTCTCGTCTGGCCCGGTCGAGGGGCCACCTTCTTGCCCCCGGGAGTATCTCTTGATCTGAATTAAAGAAGGTTGAACGGTGATGCTCCGTTGTTCCTGGTCGACCACCCCCACCCCTCTCTCACTCTCTACTCCCTCCCCATCCACCCTCTCTCTACTCCCCTCTCATCCACCTCTCTTTTCTACTCTTATCCACCTTCTATGCTTCCCATCCACCCTCCCCTACTCCTCCTCATCCACCCTCTCTACTCCTCTCATCCACTCTCTTACTCCTCTCATCCACCCCCTTCTACTCCTTCATCCACTTCTTTACTCCTCTCATCCACTCTCTATTCCCTCTCATCCACCTTCTACCTCCCTCTCATCCACCCTCTCTCTCTACTCCTCCTCATCCACCCTCTATATCTCCTCTCATCCACCCTCTCTCTATACTCCTCATCCACCTCTCTCTCTCCTCTCATCCACCCTCTATACTCTCCTCATCCACCCCCTTTCTCTCTACTCCCTCATCCAACCTCTCTCCTCAACTCTCCCTCTCATCCACCCCCTCTCTACTCTCCCTCTCATCCACCTCTCTTTCTACTCTCCCTCTCATCCACCCTCTCTCTCTCTCTCTACTCTCCCTCCCTCATCCACCCTCTCTACTCTCCTCTCATCCAATCTCCTCTTTCTACTCTCCCTCCTCATCCACCCTCTCTCTCTCCTCATCCACCTCTCTACCTCCCTCTCATCCACCCTCTCTCTACTCTCCCTCTCATCACCCTCTCTCTCTACTTCCTCTCATCCACCCCCTCTCTCTACCTCCCCCATCCACCTCTCTACTCTCCTCTCTCATCCCCCTCTCTCTCTCTACTCCCTTTTCTCTCTTTTTACATTACTAAACAGACAGACAGACAGACAGACACAGACATACATTACAGACATTACAGACAGACAGACAGACAGACATATATTACAGACATTACAGAGACAGACAAACATTACAGACACAGACATACGATACAGACATATTACAGACAGACAGACAGACATATAGACACAGACATACATATATTATTATAGATAGAAGATAGATAGATATACATATAGACATTAAGACATAGATATTATAGACATATAGACAGACAGACAGACATACAGATATATTTACAGACATTACAGACAGACAGACAGACATAATATAGACAGACAGACATACATTACAGATACAGACAGACATAATATAGACAGACAGATAGACATACATTACAGATATTACAGACAGACAGACAGACATACAGACATATGACAGACAGACAGACATACATTAAGATATTACAGAGACAGATGACAGACATACATACAGACATACAGATACAGACAGACAGACAGACATTACAGACATACAGATAGACAGACAGACATTACAGACATTACAGACAGACAGACAGACATACATTGACATACAGACAGATAGACAGACAGACATAAGACAGCAGACAGACAGACAGACAGACATACATTATAGACATTACAGACAGACAGACAGACAGACATACATTACAGACATTACAGACAGACAGACAGACATTACAGACATTACAGACAGACAGAGACAGACATATATTGGCAGACATATAGACAGACAGACAGACAGACATACATTACAGACATTACAGACACAGACATACATATGGCACATATAGACAGACAGATAGAGATATTACATACAGACATATTATTACTGACAGACAGACAGATTACATATAGACAGGTAGATATTACAGACAGACAGACAGACAGACATTACAGATAAGAGATAGACAGACAGATATTACAGATAGATAGACAGATAGATATATATTAAAGGATACAGACAGACAGATAGACAGATAGACATTACAGAGACATTACAGACAGACATAAGACAGATACATAGACAGATATATTACAGACATACAGACAGACAGACAGACATACATTACAGATAGACAGACAGATATACATATACAGACATATAGACAGACAGACAGATACAGATATTTCAGACATTGGGGATAGGCAGATATATTATGGGTAGACAGACAGACAGGTTTACAGACAGACAGACATACAGACAGACATTACAGAGACAGTTGCAGACATATTACAGACAGACAGACAGAGAGGGACAGACAGACATACAGACATTACAGATATACAGACATTACAGATAGACAGACAGAGACAGATGACATTTACAGACATGCAGACAGCATACATTACAGACAGACAGACATACAGACAGACAGACAGACAGACATTACAGACAGACAGACAGATACAGACATTAGCAGTTAGACAGATGCAGACAGAGCATTACAGACATTACAGACAGACAGACAGACAGATATTAGACAGACAGACAGACATTTAGCAGACAGACATTACAGACATTGAGACAGACAGACAGACATGCATATTGACATTACAGACAGACAGAGATTCAGACAGACATACAGATATTACAGACAGACAGACAGTTTACATTTTAGATATTAGACAGATATTATAGACAGATGCATTGACAGACAGACATATGACAGTAGACAGACAGCAGACATTACAGATAGCGTATACATTAGCAGACAGATAGGCAGACAGGATAGATATACATATATAGACAGACAGATATATATTATAGAGTAGATAGACAGATATTGTAGACAGATAGACAGAGACAGGACAGATATTACAGACAGATAGACAGAGACATAGATAGACAGATAGACATTACAGACAGACAGACAGACAGACAGCAGACATTACAGACAGACAGACCGACAGACAGACAGACAGACAGACATTACAGACAGACAGACAGAGACATTACAGACAGACAGACAGACAGACATTACAGACAGACAGAGACAGTCAGACAGACAGACAGACATAAGCCACACAACATCTAGAGCATCTTGGACAAACGTTAATAATAAGTGGGTGTAAATGGGGTGTAAGTGGGTTTAGGTAGGTATAAATGGGTAGAGGTGGGTATAAATGGGTGTAGGTGGGTGTAGGTGGGTATAAATGGGGTGTAGGTGGGCATAAAATGGGTGTAGGTAGGCATAAATGGGTGTAGGTGGATGCAAATGGGGTGTAGGTGGGCATAAAATGGGTGTAGGTGGGTATAAATGGGTGAGGGTGAGGTGTAAATGGGGTGTAGAGCAATACGTAACTGAACGAAGCTACAACA
>NW_024716931.1:0-14185 GCF_018991925.1 Homarus americanus | reverse complement strand
TAAACAATTTATTCTCCATAAGTAAGATTTATGTTAAAGCCCCTGTGTGCTGAATAAACTTGAAGAGCATTTGTGTCCTAGTTATAGATTACCTGTAAAAACATGAGTCGCCTTGTGTCGTGTCGTGTCGTGTCGTGTCGTGTCGTGTCAGCCTGCTTGTGGTATGGCTAGATTTTTTACCGGTAATTAATTTTTTTGGAGTGAATATGATCTTTATTCTAATATTTTACCAATTTTCATAAACATTATTTGCTTGATTTTTTACCTGGTCGAGTTCGAGATGCAATGGGTAGCTGGATGATAATTACTAAGATACATTCAACAACAAACTAAATTACTCTGTACTGTAGGTTCTTTGTTGACGTGGCCACAGGTGTGTAATCTGCCAGCGACCAACACAACTTATGATAAGTATTCTTCCTCACTCTTGTAATGCATAGTGTTACCGCCACAGTAAGATAAACTAGAAGAGACAGAGAAAGAGAGGTATAGCCACAGTAAGATAAACTAGACGAGAGAGAGAGAGAGAGAGGGTGAGAGGAGAGACATAGTGTTGACAACGAATTTGCTGAGGTGTTTAAATGAGCGACGGCCACGCAGCTGTATAACTGCCTGAGGGATAGTCTATCGCCTCCTACAGTAGAGACAACATCTTTCGTTCGACCAACATATACCAAGAGGATATTATATTTGTTCTCGTTGGTCAAACCCTAGACCCCAAAACGTGAGTGTGATTGTGAACTATTAAATCCTCTAAAAAACTCTAAATAACTTTAATAAGTATATTTATGTACTGTATATTGATCATATTATACAAACTGTGTCCTGATGTATCAACAGTTGTAACATGTGAGTTATGTTTAAGAGGTTAATAGGTTATGTGCTGTATATTGATCGTACTATTCATACTGTGTGTCCTGATATACCAGCATTTGTTATACAGTATATGAATTGTTCTTTAACAGGTTTTGACCGAATTATACTCATCGCGTCAACGACAAAGGTCTTATTATCCAGCAGGAACCAATAACGCTCCCATGAGCGTTAACACAGAGTGTCATCTACATTTCGAACAGAAAATGTTTTATACTAAAATTTCCTGGACAGTGCGCGCTTAACTAGAAATTGAAAACAAGAAATTTGCATTATACAAACGCGAAAAAAACATTCCCTTTAAAACTTTAATTTTTTATTGTTTACATAAGCCAGATACATGTTTATTGAACGATATGATCCGGGAATACAATATGTTTTTATGAGAATACTGGTGTTATCATGTGGAGAGAGAGAGAGAGAGAGAGAGAGAGAGAGAGAGAGAGAGAGAGTCGTCACAGATCAGAGGGTGGAAGGGAGAAGTGAGGAAAGAGAAACCATGGCAACAAAAATGAAGAAATTATTAACAAATGATAATAAGAGTTTCGAGAATCAAGAAGTATAAACGTGTTGATGAAAGGACAGCGTGATATTAAGTCAAAATGTATTAAAATATTACATTAACCATTAAGTAGTGAAATGTAATGGACTTTAGTAGTGTCTATTAGCAGTTGTCTGTTTCTTCGTTGTTTGTAAAGCGATGAGAGAGGAAAAGCTGCTTTATATTCAGGCATGTTTCTTATTACTATAGAGTTTGTTGTGTGGGAAATATTCTCACAAAAATTGACGCTGTTAGTATACAAGAATTGTAAACATATTACTCGCAAAGTTTGTCCATAAGTAAATCTATAACATAAGCCATGCAGACCTCCATTAAAGTTTATGTCCGGGTTACAATGCGTCTCCCCTGAGAAAATTATTGTCTTAGTTTTATCCCAGAGGTTTAAACACCTTTATCTAAGAGCCATTCCACGTTCAACAATGTTTTAATTCAGTAATATATTTCACGACTGTGTAAACTTCCTTGTTAACTCATTTACAAAGGCATTGTGAACACTGGGTGACTGCCTCCACTGAGTGACTGTCTACACTGAGTGAACACTGGGTAACTGCCTCCACTGAGTGAACACTGGGTGACTGTCTACACTGAGTGACTGTCTACACTGAGTGAACACTGGGTGACTGCCTCCACTGAGTGACTGTCTACACTGAGTGAACACTGGGTGACTGCCTCCACTGAGTGACTGTCTACACTGAGTGAACACTGGGTGACTGCCTCCACTGAGTGAACACTGGATGACTGTCTACACTGAGTGAACACTGGGTGACTGCCTCCACTGAGTGAACACTGGGTGACTGCCTCCACTGAGTGAACACTGGGTGACTGCCTCCACTGAGTGAACACTGGGTGACTGCCTCCACTGAGTGACTGTCTACACTGAGTGAACACTGGGTGACTGCCTCCACTGAGTGAACACTGGGTGACTGTCTCCACTGAGTGAACACTGGGTGACTGTCTCCACTGAAAAATAAAACAATTTTAGACAACACAGAACTCAAGCGAACCGAATCTGTGTATGTTAGTTTTGTTTCGAGTATGTGGATATGAACGCGGCTGTGTGTGTGTTTGCAATATGTATGTGTTGGCCTGAGAACCGTCCAGCGTTTGTTTGACTTGACAAAGGCACAAATAAATCACGAGAATGAAAGATGTTACTGGTAGATCATTCGTGTACTTCGTCTTCTGGTACATAGGTGAGAAACACACACACACCCACACACACACCATTACTAGGAGTCCACCAGACATTCTTCGTTCTTCTGCACCACTACCACCACCACACACTGTGAGAGACGCCATTACACCAATTCCAACTTTTCTGTCCCTATATCTATCTATCTCCCTTTTATACTTTTCTCTCCCTCTCTCTTATCTCTCGCTTCCTACTACTCACCACATGAGGGCGGCACCAGGTGTGATATTGCATCATTTGCTACAGGTAACCTTTTCCCCTCCAGTTAAGAACCAATTTCATCGTCAACTTGAGGAAGACCACCTCACTCCTGCGGTGACCCGTCTTAACACACGATTTGATGGTCGTACTGCAGCACCGATTCTGGGAGTGTCTACACACACACACACACACACACACGCACACACACACGCGCGCGCGAGAGAGAGAGAGAGAGAGAGAGAGAGAGAGAGAGAGAGAGAGAGAGAGAGAGAGAGAGAGAGAGAGAGAGAGAGAGAGAGAGAGAGAGAGAGAGAGAGAGGAGAGAGAGAGCATTAGCTTTCTTTGTTTTCGAGGAGTCAAATTGGTTTGTCGATTAGGGACGATCATGTAGATAATCATGTAAATTAATATTTGAATGTGATCATACCTAACCTAACCTAGCCTAACCTAACCTAAGTACCATTTGGTTATGATAGTAAACGACGCGTTATTTGTAAAGTGAGCAACTGGCTCCAGGTAAAGTGTGTTAAAGGCTACCCCACCTGACGTAATCATGTCTGAGCTGATGATGTTAGATCGGCCGAGCATTTTTACTTTGTTTCCAATTATCGTTTTCATGGAAGAATTTCATTAACACATCATCACTGTTATAAGTTCTTTCGTTAAGATTTATTCCTGAGTGGTAGTGGCAATTGGTGAAGGTGGTTTTAGGTGCTAGTGGTGAGAAGTGGGTGGTGGTGGTGGTAGAATAGGGTGATTGTGGTGATAGGTGGTGGTGATGATAAGATAGGGTTGTTTTGATGGCAGGTGGTAGTGGTGGTGATACGTGGTGGTGGTGATGTTGGTAGAATAGGGTGATTGTGGTGATAGGTGGTGGTGATGATAAGATAGGGTTGTTTTGATGGCAGGTGGTAGTGGTGGTGATACGTGGTAGTGGTGGTGGTGGTAGTGGTGGTAGGTGGAATGAAGGAGAAGTAACGGGTGAAGAAGAATGACAGTGGAAGCAAATATCAGGAAAGAAGAAGAAGGATAACAAAAACAGGAGGATAAAGATTGAGAAGATAAGTGTAGGGGAGAAATGAAAGAAAAACCGAGCAGATAAGACAAATGAAGGAAGTGGTTGATGGGGTGGTAAAGATGTGAGAGGAAGAGACGAAGATAAAGGAGGAAAACTGAATGGACAGACAAAAAAGTGAAGTGAAAATATTCGGAGAGAGAGAGAGAGAGAGCTTTTGAACAGTGAGAGATAGTTGGGATGCAGAATGTAAGATATCACGGGAAGTATCAGGGAAAGATTAGATCAGGGTACGAACGAATATATTGAGACTATACCAGGAACTGAAACTGATGAAATAAAAGTGCATAAAAACAGCTTGTTTATGAAGCTTCTGACTCAAAAGTTCACAGATTCAATCTCCATATTACTTTAGATCAGTTCCAGGAACTTTTGTCCGCGACTGTACTGGCATGTCGATAAAAATTCTTAAATTTTTACAGAATTAACTTTGAAGGTTTCCTGTGTCTGAGAATTTCGTTCAAATGTTGTATGTCTGTTAGTGACGAGCTTCATGTATACACAACTAAGAAGTATCTATGGATGGGTCCGATGAATTACAAAATGAACACTGCGACTCTTGTTGTCTCGGTAACGTTGTCAAAAACCTTCGTCTGCTGTGTCATAATGTCTAACACAAAATTGTAAAGACACTACACCTATAATATTCCTTCAAAAACTCTCTCTATTTCCACCCCCATCTATCCACCCCTCTCTCTCTCCCTGCTCTTAAAACATGCTATACAGGTATGGGTAAATGTGTGAAAATCCTTCTTATCTTCCAGTAATTTCAGCCTAAATGAACACAGCCTAATAAATCCACCATTGCAGTAAGGATTATCTACAACTCTCTCTCTCTCTCTCTCTCTCTCGTGTCCAAAGTACAGGGGCAGCAGCTAGTGTAAAACTTGACAGACAGAAAGACAGGTAGACAGACGGACAAAGAGAGAAGCTTAGTACACGTGCTATGAGAAATACTTTGTTACAACCTCAGTAATAAAAATTCACCAAATTGCTCCTACATAAAGTAATATGTGTATGTGCATATGAAATGTTTTTACTGTCAAATTATAATTAGTGTGTCGGTACTGAGGCTGGTGGCAGGATCTAATTCGCTCATATATATATTAAATTCCCCCGTGACATCTAATAGGTTAGGTTATGCTAGGTTTAACGCCTGTGGACAGTGATGTGTTTGTTGTCGTTACTTACTACTGTGGTGGGATGAAATCCTAGACAAGGTTCTTCAAACTCCAGAGCACGAGCAGTTGATATATTCAATAAGTGGTACAAGACTTGGCGGGATAGCCGACCGATACAGAAGCGAGCACAAGGGACCCCGGGCCGTAGGTAGGCCGAGGCCGATCTGAGGGAAGTTAACTGGCTAGGCAAGGGGAGTTGCTAGACATTACTAGGACAATAAATGAGGTCTTCTAGTTACTCGACTAGCGCGGTACAGACATAGTATATCGGGACATAGTAAGTGAACATAGGCATTAGACATAAGCATAGATATCAGACATGCTATAATAATATGTAGTAATACAGACATGTGAATAAATGGTACAATGAATGGTAACAGAGTCCTGCCGTCAGGCGTGTTCACATATCTTGGTATTTACATATCTATACACCTCCCTCCCCCTTTACGCTCGTAGTGCAATCTCGAGCGGCTACGGACTCTTTTTCCATGAGTCGGGGGGAGCGGCGAGGGACAATGGGAGGATCAACTGACGACCTTCGTTCCTAGTCTGGGCAAGGGGACACAGGGGACGGGGAGGAAGGTCCGTCACTAGAGGATGGCACTGGGCGGAGATGGCGTCTGTTTCGCCACCACACACGACCACTGGGGAGGCGGACTTGGTACGAACGAGACTCGCCACGGCCCATGACGACCCCGACCTTGTCCCAGCGGTGTGACGTCGGGTCCTGGATTCGTACTTGCTGGCCGACGGTCAACCTGGGAAGGGGGCGGGCGTGGGCGTCATAGTGGCTTGTCACTTGGGCCATCCGGGCAGCCTCGCGGCGGTCACACTCGTCCGCCTTGATCTGCCATTCATCTAAGAAGGACTGGGGGTGGGCAGGCACACAAGTACGAAGGGGGCGGCCATACAACACCTGGGCAGGAGAGCGTCCGGCGGGGGTAGGGGTGTTACGGAGTTCCAGTAGGCCCCTGTCGAACTCCTCGCAGTCCAGGTTCCCCGTCGGTGCTGTCTTGAGGGTGAGGTATTTTACGGACTTTACCGCTGCCTCGGCGTGGCCATTCGCCTGCGGGTAATGAGGGGAGGTGACGATGTGGTGGACGCCCCAGCGTTCGGCGAAGCTCTTGGACTCGTGGCTATTGAACGGGGGCCCACCGTCGGTTCGGAGGCGGAGAGGCACTCCGACTTCCCGGAAGAAGCAACAAAACATCCGGATGACCCTGGAAGAGGTGGTGTCCCGACCACAGGGAACTACCACGGGCCATCCAGAGAGCCTGTCGGCGACCACCAGGAAAGACTTTCCGGCCACATGAAAGAAGTCGGCGGACACAGACTCAAAGGGCCGCTTCGGGAGGTCATTGCACAGGTACGGCCCTTGTTGCTGGCTGGGCTGGAGTTGCTGGCAAGGCTCACAGGCCTCAACCGTGCTCTTAATATCGGCGTCAATACCAGGCCAGAAGACGGTCTGACGGGCTCTGCGCCTGGTGGCTTCAACGCCGCGGTGGCTGTCGTGGAGGCGGGATAAGGTGCGCCGGCGGAGGGCAGCAGGAACGACGATCCTGGGGCCGTACAACACCAGCTCTCCGTCCGCATAGAGGCTATCCCTTAGCTTCCAGAAGGGGAGGGCGGAGGCGTGAATGTCGTAGCGGTTGGTGGGGAATCCAGCGGAGACGTAGTCGAGGAGTTGGACGTATGCCGGGTCTTGAGCGGCGGCGATGCGAAGCTCCTGGAGAGTCCTATCGTCTTCGATGGAGGGCGTCGTCGTCGTCTTGTCAGCAAGAGAAGTGGCTGTGTGTGTCACTAAAGACCGAACGTGAGCCGCGGCCGTGGTACAGTCGACTTCATCTTCAGGTGTGGGGCGACTAACAGGGGCTCGGGAGAGGGCGTCTGGTATGCACAGAAGCTTCCCGGCGCGCCACACAGCTGTAAAGACGTAAGGGGCGGTCTTCTCTTTGAGACGTTGGAGGCGAGGATTTTCGATGGCGTCCAACGTGTAGTGATTGAGGATGGGTATGAGCGGGCGATGGTCCGTCATGAGGGTGAAATGCCCAAGGCCGAACAGGTAAAGGCGGTACTTGGCCATAGCCCAGGCGACTGCCAGCATCTCTAGTTCGATGGTGGCGTATCTGGTCTCCGTGTCCGTCAAAAACCTGGAGCCACACTGAACTAAGCGCAGTCTACCCTGGCCGTGATCTTGAAGGAGGGCATATCCGAGGCCGTATAGACGGGAGGCGTCGGTCTGGAGGACCACTGGTAAGGACGGGTCGAAGGGTGCCAAGACTGGTGGTGACAGCAACGCCTTCTTAACATTCCTGAACGCTAGGTCGTGGTCAGGAGTCCAGAGGAAAGAGCGCTTGGGGCTCATGAGGGGGCGTAGAGGTTGGGCTGATGTGGCGATTTTAGGGGAGAAGTCGGCCAGCTGATTTGCCAGGCCCATAAATGAGCGAAGGTCGGTCAGGTTCGCTGGAGTAGGGAAGTCCCTGATGGCCTTGACCTTCTCCTCATCAGCTGAGATCCCCTCTAGCGAGATGTTGTAGCCGCAGTAGTTAACTTGGGAGGCGGCGACCACAAATTTATCTTTGTTCAGGGTGATACCATGGGCACGACATCTTGTGAGCATCAGATGAACTCGGTTCAAGTGGGCCGGGAGATCATCGTCGAAGAGCAGGATGTCATCTACGACCTTCACGCAGTTGGTGACACCCTGCAGAGCCATATCCCCACGGAGGCAGTACGCATCCCCCGTTGCTGCGAAGCCCATGGGTCCGCGGCAGTGTTGGAAGCGGCCGTGGGGCGTGATGAATGTAGTGAGGTGGCGATCTTCTTCCGCCAGGTCGACTTGCCAGTACCCATGTAGTGCATCCGCCGTGGTAAAGAACTTTGCAGACGGGGTGACGCTGCGGACTGCTTGGATGGGCGTAGGCGATGGATGGGCGGGACGGGAGACCTGCGAGTTGAGATGGGTGAGGTCCACTGTGATGCGAACACCTACAGGCTTGGGTGCCAAGACCATAGGGTGGCACCACTCGGAGGGCTCCTCACCGGCGTGTCTGATGATCCCCTGCTGCAACAGAGAATCGAGCTCCGCCTTCACCTTGTCCCGTAGGGCAAAGGGGATAGGCCTGGGTGTGTGGATGGCGAAAGGCGTCGCGCCAGGCTTGAGGTGGATTCTCATCGGGGGGCCTGTCATCTTCTTGAGCGGCGTCTTCTGGAGGTCGGACTTGGAGACAAGGACGTCGGTGAACTGACGAAGAAAGAACTCCCAGGCGGCAGCAGGTGTGGTCATGGCTGAAACAGGTATCTCTGCACACCTGTTGAGGTGTGTCACGGCGAGGATGGGCTTTGGGAACTCGGATGAGACGATGGCCAAGTCCTGACAATGACCACATGACAAGAGAGGGGTTTGGATGCCCTCATGGACGTGGACTGTGGCAAGGCAAGACTTGGGACCGAGCTGTAATGTTGCCTTGAAGCAACCCAAAGCTGGAGACATCGGGGACCCGTCCGCTGTGAGCACGTCGTTCATGGCTGTGGGTGACAGGTTACTCCTGGGAATGTTGAGGGCGTCCAGGTGTGTTGGTCCAATCACCGTGATGTCCGTGCCCGTGTCAGGTATCATCAGGAGGTTGGAAGAGTTGGTACCGTAGGACAGACGAACATTGACGGGCTTGGGGGACCTGTCACTCGAGGCATCATCCACGCGTCGGCATCCTTTGATGTTCTTGGGAGAAGGTGGTGTGGACGTTCTGTCGGGCTGTGAAGAGACGTTTTGACCTGGAGATGGAGGCTTCTTGGTGGACCCGCAACACTTGGCGAAGTGTCCTTGCTTGTTGCAAGCGTTGCATGAGACCTTGTTGGCAGGACATCGACTTGTGCGGGGCCAATGGCCTTGAAACCCGCAGTTTCGACATTTACTATCAGCCGCAGGGCACTTTCCTGGACCGTGCTGGCGCTGACAGCTTCTGCAGGATTCGGGAGAAAAAACTGGTGACTGTGACGGGGGCTGTGGAGAGGACGCCGTCTGCATCTGGCGTTGATTCCTCTTGTAGGTGGAGACGGCATGAACTTGAGACGGCGATGAGTGCATAGCTGAGGCAGCCTCTCTTGTGGCCTCATACAACCTGCAACGGGTGACGAAGTCGGTGAGGGAAGAGGCGGCGTCGAGGGTGAGGAGTTTCTGAAGCAGGTCCTCGTCACGTACACCCATCAGCAAGATCATCTTGAGCTGGATCTCAGCACAGGTTACAGGATCGCCTGTACATAGGTCCACCTCGGCTGCTAGGTCCTTAAGTCGTGCGTAGAAGTCTGAGAATGATTCCCCAGAAGCTTGTTTGCAGGATAGCAGTTCCCTACGACGCAAAGCTTCATTGCGGAGGCCACGGAAATGACTCTGCAAGGCGTTTAAAACCTCTGTCACTGACATGGAGGAGTCAGGGGGAATGGCTAGCGTGTGCTCTAGGAGGCGTTGAACATCGAGGGAAATGCACGATCTTAATTGGATGAGTTGTTTATGAGGGGGCATTCGGTTGAGGTCAGACATAACAGCAAAGTCTTCGAAACGACATCGCCATTGACGGTATACTTGATATGTTGCATCAGATTGAAGAGGTGGGGGGCTGGGAACTGAAGACTTGCTGTGCAGGGGTGTACTCGAGACGGCAGGTAATGGAGGAGGCACGGAGAGGTCGACGAGAGTTGAGACTGGAGCAGGTGGTTGAGGAGGCACTGAGGTATACCCAAGAGGGATAGGTGACGTGTGAGGAGGCGTTGTCTGAAGGGTAGAGGAAGAGGCTGAAGCTGGCGAATTGGTTGTGGCAGCTGGAGAAGTCGTCCTCGTTGCCAGCAATTCCAATAGTTCCAGGAATTTGCGGTTATCAGCTTGGTGTTGTTGTTGAAGTTGAGGACGGTAAGCTGATTCCTCTGACTGTCTTGACAATTCCTCTTGACGTCGTTTTTCCTCCTCTAATTGACGTCTTTGGGCTTCCTTCTCTTGGGAAACTTGTAGGAAGTGAATTAACTGATGTATATCCTGGCTCCCATCCTTTGAATTTGGCGCGCCCGGCGTGTGAGGCGTGAGGGGGGGTGGGAGGGTCTGTGAGGCTTCGTCTTCCTCATAATCCTCATCTAAATTTCCCAGCAAATCGTCGTGGTCAGACATCTCGTGTTTGGTATGGTTGCGATGGGAAAGACAAGGAGAATAAGGTGAAGTGCTATGTTTTCGTCAATGTACTTGCCTAAGTGCAGGAACTGGCGGGCAAGTAAAAGAGTATTGACTGTAATATTTGTGAAGTGAGAGGAGGCGGCTGGCAGCGGTGTATTCCTCCGCGCGCCCGGGCGAGATGCTGGTGATGACTCAGTGGAGGGGAGGGAGTCAGTGGCTTGCGGGCCTGCGCGGATGGGGGGTGTATGCCGGAGGTGCTGTCTTGGAGACTGGGCTGAAGGCGTTTCTGCTACCTGTAGGGCCGCAGAAACATAGCAAACAGACATGAAAGGCACTGCACTTCACTTAGGGCACTTCACAAGGTCACAAAGCACTTTAAATCCAGGGGCACTGTGGAGTATATCTTCTGGGCGGGAAACAGAGGAGGCCGGGAAACAGACGAGGCCGGCTCTTGCAACTTGTCAACTGTCGTGTTGGAGCTACTCAACTGCGCCATGTGGTGGGATGAAATCCTAGACAAGGTTCTTCAAACTCCAGAGCACGAGCAGTAGATATATTCAATAAGTGGTACAAGACTTGGCGGGATAGCCGACCGATACAGAAGCGAGCACAAGGGACCCCGGGCCGTAGGTAGGCCGAGGCCGATCTGAGGGAAGTTAACTGGCTAGGCAAGGGGAGTTGCTAGACATTACTAGGACAATAAATGAGGTCTTCTAGTTACTCGACTAGCGCGGTACAGACATAGTATATCGGGACATAGTAAGTGAACATAGGCATTAGACATAAGCATAGATATCAGACATGCTATAATAATATGTAGTAATACAGACATGTGAATAAATGGTACAATGAATGGCAACAGAGTCCTGCCGTCAGGCGTGTTCACATATCTTGGTATTTACATATCTATACAACTACTACCATAAGCACCACCATTAGTTACCACCACTACCTCCTACTACCAGCCACACAACCATTACCATCACCACCATCACAAACATTACCACATCCTTCTACTACCCCCCGCCCCCACCACTTACTACCACCATCCCCTACCATCACCACCATATTGAACCACTAACACCACCAGCGTCATTGGCACCACTAACATCACTAATACATGAATTTATCCACAAATATCCACACACGTCCGCACTACCATAATAACAAACGCACTCATAAATATCAGTACAACACACACACACACACACACACACACACACACACACACGTATACACCAAAATACATACACAGACATACTCATATATACAGCAGGTAATGAGACTTATTTTCCCATATATCTGGTAAATTTACATGTTGGTATTTTCTGAACAATTTACATATAATACTTACCATTAGTCGCTGCCTCGCCCACCGAAGGCCTCCAGACAGTCGTGTGTGTGTGTGTTTGAGCGAGAGAGCAGAACATCCATCCATACAGCATTTCACAGGATCACAGAAGCAATTTTACCTGACCAACCCTGACTAACAACTCCCTCACTGTGGATGTAGGTTAGGTTAGGTTAAGTTAGGTTTGAGTTAGACTAAATTAAAAGCTAAGTTAAGTTATTTTGAGTCGGTGTCGAAGGCTTAGTTGGTCACTTAAAATGCATTCTCAAATAATGGATGACTTATCGGTTAGCTTAAATCCCCTCCCCTCGCATACACTACCGGGGTCATTTTCTTAATGGTGCAGACGATGGATGAGAGCCAATGAGGATTTTACTGAGTCCTCTGTGAGCCCTTGAGTGATGCACGTCCTGTTTCTCTGATGCAGTAGTGGAAAATTATGCTTCTTTCTTTCTTTCTTTCTTTCTTTCTTTCTTATCCAGGCTGACTCTCTCTCTCCCTCCCCTCTTCCGGTAACATTAGATCAATATGCAATTATATCATGAATATAGCGGCAGCCTCCTGAGAGAGAGAGAGGCGTACGGTATTATAGACATTCTTTAACAGAAGATGAAGTGTTATTTTTTTCTACAGGACAGACAACACATCATGAGACACAGGACAAGCTTAAGAGATTACTGTCGACTCTTGTGATAACAGCTGCGTGTATCCAGCCCTCTCAGGTCGTGGTACTGTTTTTGTTCCAGTGTGATGATGTTCTTGTTCCAGTGGTGATGCTGTTCTTGTTCCAGTGGTGATGCTGTTCTTGTTCCAGTGGTGATACTGTTCTTGTTCCAGTAGTGATGTTGTCGTTGTTGTTCCAGTGGTGATGTTGTTGTTCCAGTGGTGATGCTGTTCTTGTTCCAGTGGTGATGCTGTTCTTGTTCCAATGGTGATGCTGTTCTTGTTCCAGTGGTGATGTTGTTGTTGTTCCAGTGTTGATGTTGTTGTTGTTCCAGAGGTTGTTGTTCCAGTGTTGATGTTGTTGTTGTTCCAGAGGTGATAAAGACTTCATTATGTTATCAGTACAAGATAATTCAGCATCTCATAAGTCATGATCACCATCCTTCACCATCCTTCACTACACTTTATCTTTATCCACCTCCTCACCTCTCACCAACCCTCACCATTCTCATCTACCTTTCACCATCAGGCCTCGTAGCCTTACAGCGTTACAGATTAATACATAATACCATCAGGTACTCTTTATATCTCAAGTCTCAAAAGAAATATTCACGTTTTAAAAGATATTAATCATTATAAGTTTGTGTGTAATGCAAGAGTTCCACCGCTAAGGCTGCATGTGAGGCATTTGCAATATTTCCAATATTCTTCTCTATTCTTTACTGTTTATTAATGTTTGCCTCCGGAATTTTTTTAGATATGGTAATAAAACACAAGCATTTTTTTTTATCAGGAAGCTGTTTAAATCTGTCCCTGTATCTGTTTCCCTTCGTTCACAGTACCTTAAATATGTGCTTAGTTTATGGTGAATCAGTTTAGTATAAATCTGAATAATTATAGGAATAAGTGTAAGTTAATAATAATATTAATAATAAAAGTAACTGCAGGTGAAATATTACTATCATAAAGAGTCATAAGGCTTAACTGAAACCTGTTACGTGACAGGAAGGTGCGAGTAAGGAACGCTGGCGGAGAGGGGGAGGGGAGGGGTGGAGAGGAAGAGTAGTGTGGGAGAAGAGAGGGAGAGTTGACCTAAACAGTCAAGGGTGAGTAGAGGCAGCGTGTGGGGGCCGTGCTGGACGCCTGCTGCCGGGGGTCTGGGAGAAAGTGTCGTGCGTGTCTGTGAGTCGGTGAGGGAAGGTAGGCGGACTATAGTACCTGACAAATCGTGTTATTATACTTCATCATAGCTATATTTTATATTGTACCGCGAAATACAGCACACTAGTTTTGATATGAGTTATTCATTTTCACTAATTCAAGCTTTGTATTGATTCATCTATAGTCTTACTGTTGTATGTAAAAGTTTAATGTAATTTATCAACTGGTAGTAACGTTATTAGTCATGGAAAATTTATGTAACGTTATTAAAGGATGATTTCCAATTCCCATCAATGGTGTAGTATTATAAAACCGAAAATAGCCGCTCGAAAGCTGTTGGAACGACCTCAGATAACAGGAGTTGTATACCTCTGATGTGCCCCGACTCACGCGGACTGCTGTTAGGGCGGGTGCCTATCTTAATAACTGTATATTTTATTATTATTACCTGATTCACGCTTCGTAATATACATCCTGTGTGTGTGTGTGTGTGTGTGTGTGTGTGTGTGTGTGTGTGTGTGTGTGTGTGTGTGTGTCCGTCCGTCCGTTAATTGCGAGAAAGTATTTTGGTCTCAAGAGAACGCTGAGAGATAATTAGCTGGAGATAAAAGGAAAAGCTCTTACTATTTCCTCCCAGGTATTTCTCAGACGTTGAGCTGAGAAGTAAGTGTGGCAGAAGCGATAACTGGGAAGTGGCGCAGCTTTCAGTAATTACCATAAAGCAACTTTTACTCGCGTCTAAGAATCGTCTTTTGTTTGTTGAGA
>NW_024716930.1:0-12978 GCF_018991925.1 Homarus americanus | reverse complement strand
TCAATGTACTTCGTTCAGTTACATGTTGGCGAGGTGTCAGAGGTGCTTTGGGGTGTCTGGAGTGCACAGGTGTCTGGGTGTTGGCTGGTGTCTTGGCTTTCCTGGGGTGTCTGAGGTGCCTGGTAGTGTCTGAGGTGTACCTGGGTGTCAGCGGTGTGCCTGGGGGTGTCAGCTGTGTGGTGTACCTGGGGTTATCATTGGTGTGCCTGGAGTATGTCAGGTGTGTGCCTGGGTGTCAGGGGTGTGCCTGAGGTTGTGTCATTGGTGTAGCAGAGTGTCAGAGCTGTACCAGGGGTGTCAGAGGTGTGCCTGGGATTGTCATTGGTGTGTGGGATTGTCAGGGGTGTGTGCTTTATGGAGTGTCAGGGTGTTCCTGGGGTGTCAAGGGTGTGCATGGTTATTGTCAGTGTACCAAGTGTCAGGAGTGTTTTAGGTGTGAGTGAATTGTCAGAGTTGTACCTGGGAGTGTCAGAGGTGTGCATTGAAGTGTCAGAGAGTGTGCTGGGCGTGTCATTGGTGTGCCTGGGGTGTCAGGGGTGTGTAAGGAGTGTCAGTGGTGTGCCTGGAAGTGTGGGGTGTGCCTGGAAGTGTCAGGTTGTGCCTGGGGTGTCAGAGTTGTGCCTGGGGTGTCAGAAGTGTTCTGAGAGTGTCAGAGGTATACTGTGAGTGTCAGAGAGGTGTGCCTGGGGGGTGTCAAGAGGTGTGCCTGGTAGTATCATTGGTGGGGGAGTTGTCAGAGGGTATCTGGGTATCAGAGGTGAACCAGGGTTTATGAGGTGTGCTGGGGTGTCAGGTGTGTGCATGGGGTGTCAAGGTGTGTAGATTGTGTGAGAAGTGTGCCTGGGGTGTCAGGTGTGTGTTGTGGTGGTATGGATGTCAGGGTTGGAGTGTCAGGAGGTTGGGAGTGTCAGAGGTGTGCCTGTGATCTCAGGTGTTCTGAGGTGTCAGGTGTGCTTGGGTGTGTGAGTGTATGGAGTGTCAGGAGGTGTGCTTGGTGGTGTCGTTGGTGTGCGCTGGGGTGTCAGGTGTGTATGGGTGTCAGAGGTGTACCGATGTCAGGGGTGTATGGCTGGAGTGTCAGAGGTGTTGCCAGGGTGTCAGATGTGTACCTGGCAGTGTCAGAGTGTTCCTGAGGTATCAGGGGGTGTGCCTGGGTGTGTCAGAGGTGTGCAAGTGTCAGGTAGGTGCTTGGAAAGTATCATTTGAATTGTTGGAACCTGGGGTGTCAGAGGTGTATCTGCAAGGTATCAGGAGTATGAACAGGGAGTGTCTGAGGTGTATCTGGGGAGTATCAGGTGTACCTGGAGTATCGGAGGTGTACCTTGGGAGTGTCAGAGGTGTGCCTGGGGAGTGTCAGAGGTGTATCTAGAAGTGTCAGATGTTGAACCAGGGATGTCTAAGGTGTGCCTGGGAGTATCGGAGGTGTACCTGGGAGTATCGGAGGTGTGCCTGGAGTGTCAGAGGTGTGCCTGGTAGTATCATTGGTGTACAGGAGTGTCAGAGGTATCTGGAAGTGTCAGAGGTGTACCTGGGGAGTATGTGAGGTGTGCCTGGGGAGTGTCAAGGTGTGCCTGGGTGTGTGAGAGGTGTGTAGGTGTCAGGTGCCTGGAGTGTCTGGGTGTGCCTGTGGTGTCAGAGGTGTGCCTGGTGAGAATCATTGGTGTGCCTGGGGAGTGTCAGAGAGTGTATCTGGAAGTATCAGAGGTGAACCAGAGTTGTTAAGGTGTGCCTGGGGATTATCGGAGGTGTGCCTGGGGTATCAGATGTGTGCCTGGGGTGTCAGGGGTGTACCTGGTAGTATCATTGGATTGTGCCTGGGGATGTCAGAGGGTGTATCTGGAAGTGTGTCAGAGGTGTACCTGGGGTATGTGGAGGTGGCACCAAGTGTCAAGGTGTGCCTGGGTGTGTGAAGTGTGCCTGGGGTGTCAGAGGTGCCTGGGGTGTCTGGGGTGTGCCTGTGAGTGTCAGAGGTGTGCTTAGAGTGTCAGAGGTGCAGGGGTGTCTGGGTGCATGGGTGTCTGGTGTTACTGGGGGTGTCGAGGGCTGCCTGGGGTGTCTGGGGTGCATGTGGTGTCTGGGGTGTGCCTGGCAGTGTCAGCGGTGGTGTGCCTGGGGGTGTCGGTGTGCACTGGAGTATCATTAGTGTGCCTGGAAGTGTCAGGGTGTGCCTGGAAGTGTCAGAGGGTGTGCCTGGGTGTGTCATTGGTGTAACAGGGAGTGTCAGAGCTGTGCCAGGGGGTGTCAGAGGTGTGCCTGGAGTGTCATTGGTGTGCCTGGGAGTGTCAGGGGTGTACATGGAAGTGTCAGGGGTGTTCCTGGAAGTGTCAGAGGTGTTGCACAGGTGTCAGAGGTGTGCCAGAGTGTCAAGGTGTGCCTGGGCGTGTCATTGGTGTGCCTGGGGTGTCAGGGTGTGCCAGGGGTGTCAGTGGTGTGCAAGGTGGGGTGCTGGAGTGTCAGGGTTGTGCCTGGAAGTTTCAGGATGTGCCTGGGAGTGTCAGGGTGTTCTGAGAGTGTCAGAGGTATGCCTGGGGGTGTCAGAGGTGTGCCTGGGAGTGTCAGAGGTGTACCTGGTAGTATCATTAGTGAACCCAAGTGTCAGAGGGTATCTGGAGTATCAGAGGTGAGACCAGGAGAGTGTCAAGGTGTGCATCAGTGCCTGGGGAGTGTCAAAGGTGTGCCTGGGTGTGTGAGAAGTGTGCAGGGGTGTCAGAGGTGTGCCTTGGTGTCAGCAGTGTGCCTGGAGTGTCAGGGGTGTGCCTGGAGTGTCAGAGGTTTGCCTGGGGTGTCAGAGGTGTACCTGGCAGTCTCAGAGGTGTTCCTGAGAGTGTCAGAGGTGTGCCTGGGGAGTGTCAGAGGTGTGCCTGGGAGTGTCAGAGGTGTGCCTGGTAGTGTCATGGTGTGCCTGGGGGTGTCAGAGGTGTGCCTGGGGGTCAGAGGTGTGCCTGGAAGTGTCAGGGGTGTGGCTGGAAGTGTCAGGAGGTGTGCCTGGGGTGTCAGATGTGTGCCTGGCAGTGTCAGAGGTGTTCCTGAGAGTATCAGAGGTGTACCTGGGTGTGTCAGAGGTGTGCCTGGGGTGTCAGAGGTGTGCCTGATAGTATCGTTGGTGTGCCTGGGGAGTGTCAGAGGTGTATCTGCTGAAGTATCAGGGGTGAACCAGGAGTGTCTGACGTGTATCTGGGATGTCGGAGGTGTGCCTGGGGTATCAGTGTGCCTGGGGTGTCAGAGGTTGTTACTTGGAAGTGTCAGAGGTGTATCTAGAAGTGTCAGATGTAGACAGGGATGTCTAAGGTGTACCTGGGAGTATCGGAGGTGTACCTGGGGTATCGGAGTGTGCCTGGGAGTGTCAGGGGTGTACCTGGAAGTGTCAGGGGTGTGGCTGGAGTGTCAGGAGGTGTGCCTGGGGTGTCAGATGTGTGCCTGGCAGTGTCAGAGGTGTTCCTGAGGTGTCAGGGAGGTGTGCCTGGGTGTGTCAGAGGTGTGCCTGGGAGTGTCAGGGATTGAACCAGGGAGTGTCTGGGGTGTACCTGGGAGTATCGGAGGTGTGCCTGGGGAGTATGGAGGAGGTGTACCTGGGAGTAGAGGTGTACCTGGTAGTATCATTGGTATGCCTGAGTGTCAGAGGTGTATCTGGAAGTGTCAGAGGTGAACCAGGAGTGTCTGAGGGTGTACCTGGAAGTATCGGAGGTGTGCCTGCAGAATTATCAGGTGTACCTGGGAGTGTCAGAGGTGTGCCTGGTAATGTCATTGGTGTGCCTGGGGTGTCAGAGGTGTATCTGGGTGTGTGAGAAGTGTACCTGGGGTTTCAGAGGTGTCACCTGGTTGTTGGAGGTGTACCTAGGAGTGTCAGAGGTGTGCCTGGGTGTCAGAGGTGCACCTGGGAGTGTCACGAGTGCCTGGGGAGTGTCTGGTGTTGCTGGGAGTGTCTGGAGGCACCTATGAGTGTCTGGGGTGCACCTGGCAGTGTCTGGGGTGTGCCTGGCAGTGTCAGCGGTGTGCCTGGGGTGTCAGCGGTGTGCCTGGGGTATCATTGGTGTGCCTGGACGTGTCAGGGGTGTGCCTGGAAGTGTCAGAGGTGTACCTGGAGTGTGTCATTAGTGTACTTGGGAGTGTCAGAGGTGTGCCAGGGGTGTCAGAGGTGTGCCTGGAGTGTCATTGGTGTGCCTGGAGTGTCAGGGGTGTGCCTAAGGTGTCAGGGGTGTATCTGGAAGTGTCAGAGGTGTACAGGGGTGTCAGAGGTGTACCTGGGGTGTCAGAGGTGTTCCTGGGGAGGTCAGAGGTGTGCCTGGGAGTGTCAGAGGGTGTACCTGGGGTGTCAGAGGTGTACCTGGTATCATTGAGGTGTACCTGGGAGTGTCAGAGGTGTATCTGGAAGTATCAGAGGTGAACAGGGGGTGTCTAGGTGTGCCTGGGGAGTATCAGTGTACCTGGGAGTATCGGAGGTGTGCCTGGGAGAGTTAGTGTACCTGGTGTATCATTGGGTGTGCCTGGGAGGTGTCAGAGGTGTATCGTGTCAGAGGTGTGCCTGGGGAGTATGTGATGTGTGCCTGGGAGTGTCAGAGGGTACCGGGAGTGTCTGAGGTCTGCCTGTGGTGTCAGAGGTGTTCCTGGGTGTCAGGTGCACTTGGGATGTCTGGGTGCACTGGGGTGTCTGAGGTGTTGCTGGGATGTCTGAGGCTTTGCAAGTGTCTGGGAGTACCTGGTGGTGTCTGAGGTGTACCTGGCAGTGTCAGCGGTGTGCCTGGGTGTCAGCGGTGTCCTGGGAGTGTCATTGGTGTACCTGGGGAGTCAGGGGTGTACCTGGAAGTGTCGGAGGTGTACCTGAGTGTGTCATTGGTGTAACAGGAGTGTCAGGGTGTGCCAGGGAGTGTCAGAGGTGTGCCTGGAGTGTCATTGGTGTACCTGGGAGTGTCAGGGGTGTGCATGGAAGTGTCAGGGGTGTACCTGAGTGTCAGAGGGTGCCTGGGAGTGTCAGGGGTGTACCTGGGGTGTCAGAGGTGTTCCTTAGAGTGTCAGAGGTGTGCCTTAGTGTCAGAGGTTTACCTGGGGTGTCATTGGTGTACCTGGGGAGTGTCAGAGGTGTGCCAGGGGAGTGTCAGTGGTGTGCCGTGTCAGGGGTGTGCCTGGAAGTGTCAGGTTGTACCTGGGAGTGTCAGAGGTGTGCCTGGGGAGTGTCAGAGGTGTTCCTGAGGTGTCAGAGGGATACCTGGGGTGTCAGAGGTGTGCCTGGGAGTGTCAGAGGTGTACTGGTGGTATCATTGGTGAACCTGGAGGTGTCAGGGTGTATCTGGAAGTATCAGAGGTGAACCAGGGGTGTCTGAGGTGTGCCTGGGTGTATCGGAGGTGTGGGGTGTCAAGGTGTGCCTGGGTGTGTGAGGTGTGCCTGGGTGTCAGGTGTGCCTGGGTGTCAGCGGTGTGCCTGGAGTGTCAGGTGTGCCTGGAAGTGTCAGAGGGTTTACCTGGGGTGTCAGGAGGTGTATCTGGCAGTCTCAGAGGTGTTCCTGAGTGTCAGGGGGTGTGCCTGGGTGTGTCAGAGGTGTGCCTGGGGGTGTCAGAGGTGTGCCTGGTAGTATCATTTGGTGTACCTGGGAGTGTCAGGGGTGTATCTGCAGAGTATCAGAGGTGAACCAGGGGTGTCTGAGGTGTGCCTGGGGTATCGGAGGTGTCCTGGAGATATCAGGTGTGCCTGGGGTGTCAGAGGTGTGCCTGGTAGTATCATTGGTGTGCCTGGGTGTCAGAGGTGTATCTGGAAGTGTCAGAGGTGTGCCTGGGCATGTGAGTGTGCCTGGGGGTGTCAAGGTGGCCTGGGTGTGTGAGAAGTGTGCCTGGTGTCAGAGGTGTGCCTGGGAGTGTCGGAGGTGTGCCTGGTGGGTGTCAGAGGTGTGCCTGGAGTGTCAGAGGTGTACCTGGCAGTCTCCAGAGGTGTTCCTGAGAGTGTCAGAGGTGTGCCTGGGGAGTTCCAGAGTGTGCCTGGGGAGTGTCAGAGGTGTGCCTGGTAGTATCATTGGTGTGCCTGGGAGTGTCAGAGGTGTGCCTGGGAGCGTCAGGGTGTACCTGGAAGTGTCAGGGTTGTAACTGGAAGTGTCAGAGGTGTGCCTGGGGTGTCAGATGTGTACCTGGCAGTGTCATAGGTGTTCTGGGGAGTGTCAGAGGTGTGCCTGGAGTGTGTCAGAGGTGTGCCTGGGAGTGTCAGGGTTGAACCAGGAGTGTCTGGGGTGTGCCTGGGAGTATCGGAGGTGTGCCTGGGAGTATAGGGAGGTGTGCCTGGGAGTGTCAGAGGTGTACCTGGTGGTATCATTGGTATGCCTGGGAGTGTCAGAGGTGTATCTGGAAGTGTCAGAGGTGAACCAGGGAGTGTCTGAGGTGTGCCTGGAGTATCAGGTGTACCTGGGGTATCGGAGTGTGCGTGGGGTGTCAGAGGTGTACCTGGTAGTATCATTGGTGTACCTGGGAGTGTCAGAGGTGTATCTGGGTGTGTGAGAAGTGTACCTGGGAGTTTCAGAGGTGTACCTGGGATTGTTGGAGGTGTACTAGGAGTGTCAGAGGTGTGCCTGGGGTGTCAGAGGTGCACTTGGGGTGTCACAGGTGCACCTGGGTGTCTGGTGTTACTGGGAGTGTCTGAGGCTTTACCTGGGGTGTCTGAGGTGCCTGGCAGTGTTTGGGAGTGTACCTGGCAGTGTCAGCGGTGTGCCTGGGGTGTCAGCGGTGTGCCTGGGAATATTTGGTGTACCTGGACGTGTCAGGGTGTGCCTGGAGTGTCAGAGGTGTACCTGGGTGTGTCATTAGTGTGCAGTGTCAGAGGTGTGCCAGGGAGTGTCAGAGGTGTGCCTGGGGTGTCATTGGTGTGCCTGGGGGTGTCAGGGGTGTGCCTGGAAGTGTCAGGGGTGTATCTGGAAGTGTCAGAGTGTACCTGGGAGTGTCAGAGGTGTACCTGAGAGTGTCAGGGTGTTCCTGAGGAGGGTCAGAGGTGTACCTGGGAGTGTCAGAGTGTGCCTGGGAGTGTCAGAGGTGTACCTGGTATCATTGGTGTGCCTGGAGTGTCAGAGGTGTATCTGGAAGTATCAGAGGTGACAGGGGTGTCTAAGGTGTACCTGGGGTATCAGGGTGTGCACCTGGGGTATCAGAGGTGTACCTGGGAGTCAGAGGTGTGCCTGGTGGTATCATTGGTGTGCCTGGGAGTGTCAGAGGTGTCTGGAAGTGTCAGGGTGTACCTGGGGTATGTGATGTGCAAGTGTCAGAGGTACCGGAGTGTCTGGGGTCTGCCTTGAGTGTCAGTGTTCTGGGGAGTGTCAGAGGTGCACTTGGGAGTGTCACAGGTGCACCTGGGGTGTCTGGTGTTGCTGGGGTGTCTGAGCTTTGCAGGGTGTCTGGGGTGCCTGGTAGTGTCTGGGGTGTACCTGGTGTCAGCGGTGTGCCTGGAGTGTCAGCGGTGTGCCTGGGAGTATCATTGGTGTGCCTGGAAGTGTCAGGGGTGTACCTGGAAGTGTCAGAGGTGTACCTGAGTGTGTCATCAGTGTAACAGAGTGTCAGAGGTGTATCAGAGTGTCAGAGGTGTGCCTGGGATTGTCATTGGTGTACCTGGGAGTGTCAGGGTGTACATGGAAGTGTCAGGGGTACCTGGAAGTGTCAGGGGTGTACCTGGGAGTGTCAGGAGTGTGCCTGGGAGTGTCAGAGGTGTTCCTTAGAGTGTCAGGAGTGTGCTGGAGTGTCAGGGGTGTGCCTGGGAGTGTCAGAGGTGTGTGAGTGTCAGAGGTGTACCTGGAGTGTCATTGGTGTGCCTGGGAGTGTCAGAGGTGTGCCAGGGTGTCAGTGGTGTGCCTGGAGTGTGTCAGGTGCCTGGAGTGTCAGAGTTGTGCACCAGGTGTCAGAGGTGTGCCAGTGTCAGAGTGTTCCTGAGGTGTCAGAGGTATGCCTGGGAGTGTCAGAGGTGTACCTGGGAGTGTCAGAGGTGTGCCTGGTAGTATCATTGAGTGAACCTGGGTGTCAGAGGTGTATCTGGAAGTATCAGAGGTGACAGGGAGTGTCTGAGGGTGTACCTGGGGTATCGGAGGTGTACCTGGGAGTGTCAAGGTGTGCCTGGGTGTGTGAAGTGTGCCTGGGGTGTCAGAGGTGTGCCTGGGAGTCAGCGGTGTGCCTGGAAGTGTCAGGGGTGTGGAAGTGTCAGAGGTTTACCTGGGAGTGTCAGAGGTGTACCTGGCAGTCTCAGGAGGTGTTCCTGAGGAGTGTCAGAGGTGTGCCTGGGTGTGTCAGAGGTGTGCCTGGGAGTGTCAGAGGTGTACCTGGTAGTATCATTGGTGTGCCTGGGAGTGTCAGAGGTGTATCTGCAGAGTATCAGAGGTGGAACCAGGGAGTGTCTGAGGTGTACCTGGGAATATCGGAGGTGTACCTGGGAGTATCAGGAGGTGTCACCTGGGAGTGTCAGAGGTGTGCCTGGTAGTATCATTGGTGTGCCTGGGGTGTCAGAGGTGTATCTGGAAGTGTCAGAGGTGTACCTGGGAGTATGGGAGGTGTGCCTGGGAGTGTCAAAGGTGTACCTGGGTGTGTGAGGTGTACCTGGGGTGTCAGAGGTGTGCACCGAGTGTCAGGTGTGCCTGTGGTGTCAGAGGTGTGCCTGGGTGTCAGAGGTGTGCCTGGCAGTCTCAGAGGTGTTCCTGAGTGTCAGAGGTGTGTCCTGGGGAGTGTCAGAGGTGTGCCTGGGAGTGTCAGAGGTGTGCCTGGTAGTATCATTGGTGTGCCTGGGAGTGTCAGGTGTGTACCTGGGTGTCAGGGTGTGCCTGGAAGTGTCAGGGTGTAACTGGGAGTGTCAGAGGTGTGCCTGGGAGTGTCAGATGTGTACCTGGCAGAGTCATAGGTGTTCCTGAGGAGTGTCAGAGGTGTACCTGGGTGTGTCAGAGGTGTACCTGGGAGTGTCAGAGTTGAACCAGGGAGTGTCTGAGGTGTACCTGGGAGTGTCAGGAGGTGTGCCTGGGGTATAGAGGTGTGCCTGGGGTGTCAGAGGTGTGCCTGGTGTATCATTGGTATGCCAAGTGTCAGGAGGTGTATCTGGAAGTGTCAGAGGTGAACCAGGGAGTGTCTGAGGTGTACCTGGAAGTATCGGAGGTGTACCTGGGGAGTATCAGTGTACCTGGGAGTGTCAGAGGTGTACCTGGGATTGTCGGGTGTGCCTAGGAGTGTCAGAGGGTGTGCCTGGGGAGTGTCAGGGGTGCACTTGGGAGTGTCAGAGGTGCACCTGGGAGTGTCTGAGGTGTTACTGGGGAGTGTCTGAGACTTTGCCTGGGGTGTCTGAGGTGCACCTGGCAGTGTCTGAGGTGTACCTGGCAGTGTCAGCAGTGCCTGGGAGTGTCATGGTGTGCCTGGGGAGTATCCTGGGGTGTCCAGTGTGCCTGGGGTGTCTTGGGTGTGTGCAAGATTATGAGTGTTGTGCCTGGGGTGTCAAGGATGTACTGGGGAATTGCCCAGAGGTGTACATAAGGAGTGTCAGTGTTGTGCCTGGGGTGCAGAGGTGTCCTGGGGGTGTCAGAGTTTGCCTGGGGGTGTCAGAATTGTGCCTAGGGGTGCAGAGGTGTGCCTGGGGTGTCAGGTGTACACCAGGGGTGTGTCAGAGATGTGCCTAGGAGTGTCAGGGGGTGTGACTGGGGAATTATCGGAGGTGTAGCTGGGGTGTCAGGAGGTGTGCCTGGGGAATTGTCAGAGTGTACTGGGGTGTCAGAGGTGCCTGGGGTGTCAAATTGTACACCAAATTATCAGGAGGTGTACTAGAATTATCAGGGGTGTACACACCAAGTGTCCAGAGGTGTGCCACAATTATCTGAGGTGTACCTGGGAGTGTCAGAGTGTGCACAGAATTATCAGGGGTGTGCAGGTGTCAGGTATGCAGGGGGTGTCAGATGTGTGCATACAGGGTGTCTGGGGTGTACTTGCAGTGTGGAGGTGCCTGGGGTGTCAGGGGGTATGCCTGGGGCTTCGGTGTGCCTGGGGTGTCAGAGGTGTACCTGTGTCAAGTGTACCTGGGGTGTCAGAGGTGTACCTGGGGTGTCTGGGGTGTACTGGCACTGTGGCGGTGTTTCAGGGGTGTCGGCAATTGTACCTGGAAGTGTCAGAGGTGTGCCTGGCGGTGTCAGGTGTGTGCCTGGGGAATTAACGTGACCTGGAAGTGTCAGAGGTGTACCTGGGAGTGTCAGAGGTGTACCTGGGGTGGAGTTGTACCTGGGGTGTCAGAGGTGTGCCTGGCAGTGTCTGGGGTATGCCTGGGAGTGTTTGAGGTGTGCCTGGGGGTGTGGGGTGTGCCTGGGGAATGTAGAGGTGTGCCTGGGAGTGTCAGAGGTGTGCCTGGGAGATGTCAGTGGTGTACCTGGGGTGTCATTCATGTACCTGGGAGTGTCAGGTTGTACCTGGAGTGTCAGGGGCTGCGGTGTCAGAGGTGTAACTGGGAATGTCAGTGGTGTCCAGGGTGTCATTCATGCCTGGGAGTGTCGGAGGTGTGCCTGGGAATGTCAGAGGGTGTACCTAGGGTAGGAGAGGTGTGCCTGGTTGTCAGAGGTGTGGCTGGGAGTCTCAGAGGTGGAACTGGGAGTGTCAGAGTGTAAATAGGGTATCGGAGGTGTGACTGGGGTGTCAGAGTGTGCCTGGGAGGTCAGGGTGTGCCTGGAGTGTCAGAGGTGTACCTGGAGTGTCAGGGGTGTACCTGGGGTGTCAGGGGTGTACCTGGGAGTGTCAGGGGTGTAACTGGGAGCGTCGGAGGTGTGGCAGAGTGTCAGGTGTGGCTGGGGTGTCTGAGGTGTACCTGGGGTGTCAGAGGTGGCCTGGGAGTGTCAGAGGTGTACCTGGCAGTGTCAGAGGTATACCTGGGGAGTGTTTGAGGTGTACCTGGGGTGTGGAGGTGTACCTGGGGAATGTGGGGGTGTGCAGGTGTCATGGGTGTGCCTGGGGTGTCAGAGGGGTACCTGGGAGTATCAGGGTGTGCCTGGGATTGTCATAGGTGTGCCTGGGGTGTCAGAGGTGTGCCTGGGAGTGTCAGGGGTGGCACTGGGAGTGTCGGAGGTGCTGGGAGTGTCAAGTGTGCCTGGGAGTGTCAGAGGTGTACCTGGGGTGTCAGCTGTGCCTGGGAGTGTCAGGGGTGTGCCTGGGAGTGTCAGGGTGTGCCTGGGGAGTGTCAGGGGTGTGCCTGGGAGTGTCGGAGGTGTAACTGGGGTGTCGGAGGTGTAACTGGGAGTGTCTGAGGTGTACCTGGGGTGTCAGAGGTGTGCCTGGGAGTGTCAGAGGTGCCTGAGAAGATGTCAGTGGTGTACCTGGCAGTGTCATTCATGTACCTGGGAGTGTCATAGGTGTACCTTGAAGTGTCAGGGATGGAAGTGTCAGAGGTGTGCGGGGTGACAGCGGTGTGCCTGAGTGTCAGAGATGTACCTGGGAGTGTCAGAGGTGTAACGGGAGATGTCAGTGGTGTACCTGGGGAGTGTCATTCATGACAAGTGTCAGTGTGCACCGGAATGTCAGGTAGGTGTCAGAGGTGTGCCTGGGAGATGTCAGTGGTGTGCCTGGGTGTCGTTATGTGCCTTGGAGTGTCATGGTGTACCTGGGAGTCTCAATGGTGTACCTGGGAGTATGAGAGGTGCCTGGGATTGTCAGGGTGTACCTGGGAGTGTCAGAGGTGGAACCTGGGAGTGTCAGGGGTGTAAATGGGGTATCGGAGGTGTAACTGGGAGTGTCAGAAGTGTGCCTGGGAGCGTCAGAGGTGTACCTGGGAGTGTCAGCGGTGTACCTATGAGTTTCAGGGTGTACCTGGGAGTGTCAGGTCTACCTGGGAGTGTCAGGGGTGTAACTGGGAGTGTCGGAGGTGTAACTGGGAGTGTCGGAGGTGTAACTGGGGTGTGTGAGGTGTACCTGGGTGTCAGAGTTGTGCCTGGGAGTGTCAGAGGTGTACCTGGCAGTGTCAGAGTATGCCTGGGGTGTTTGAGGTGTGCCTGGGGTGTGGGAGGTGTGCCTGGGAATGTCAGAGGTGCCTGGGAGTGTCAGAGGTGTACCTGGGAGATGTCAGTGGTGTGCCTGGGTGTCCTCATGATCTGGGAGTGTCGGTGTACCTGGAAGTGTCAGGGCTGGAAGTGTCAGAGGTGTAACTGGGAGATGTCAGTGGTGTACCTGGGAGTGTCATTCATGTACCTGGGAGTGTCGGAGGTGTACCTGGGAATGTCAGAGGTGTACCTGGGAGTGTCAGAGGTGTACCTGGGAGATGTCAGTGGTGTGCCTGGGGTGTGTTCATGTGCCTTGGGTGTCATGGGTGCCTGGGGTCTCAATGGTGTGCCTGGGGGAGTGGAGGTGTGCCTGGGATTGTCAGAGGTGTGCCTGGGGTGTCAGAGGTGGAACTGGGAGTGTCAGGTGTGGGAGTATTGGAGGTGTGACTGGGGTGTCAGGGGTGTGCCTGGGGTGTCAGAGGGTGTGCCTGGGTGTCAGAGTGTGCCTGGGGCGTCAGAGGTGTACCTGGAGTGTCAGAGGTGTACCCTATGAATTTCAGGGGTGTACCTGGGAGTGTCAGAGGTCTACGAGTGTCAGGGTGTAACTGAAGTGTCAGAGGTGTAACTGGAAGTGTCAGAGAATTGCCTGGGGAGTGTCTGAGGTGTACCTGGGAGTGTCAGAGTGTACCTGGGAGTGTCAGGGTGTACCTGGGAGTGTGGGTGTACCTGGGAGTGTTTGAGGTGTACCTGGGGTGTAGAGGTGTACCTGGGATGTCAGAGGTGTGCCTGGGGGTCAGGGGTTTGCCTGGGAGATGTCAGTGGTGTGCCTGGGGTGTCATTGATGTACTGGAGTGTCAGAAGTGTCCTCAAGTGTCAGACTGGGAGTGTCAGAGGTGCCTGAGGAGTGTCAGAGGTGCCTGGGAGTGTCAAGATGTACTGGGAGTGTCAGGGGTGCTGGGAGTGTCAGAGGTGTACACCAGGTGTCAGAGGTGTGCCTGGGGAGTGTCAGAGGTGTGCCTGGGGTGTCATAAGT
>NW_024716929.1:0-7840 GCF_018991925.1 Homarus americanus | reverse complement strand
GGTGCCCAGCCCTCACACCCCGGGTCATGGCACTGATGAGGTGCCCGGCCCTCACACCCCTGGCCATGGCACTGAAGGTTTGCCCTTCCCTCAAACCCCTGGTCATGTACCTAAAGTAGTGCCCGGCCCTCACACCCCGGCTCATAGCACTAAAAGGGTGCCCGGCCCTCATACCCCGGGTCATGGTGCTGGAGGGGTGCCCGGCCTTCACACCCTGGTTCATGTCACTGAAGTGGTGCCCAGCCCTCACACCCCGGGTCATGGCACTGATGAGGTGCCTTGCCCTCACACCCCTGGCCATGGCACTGAAGGTTTGCCCGGCCCTCAAACCCCTGGTCATGTACCTAAAGTGGTGCCCGGCCCTCACACCCTGGCTCATAGCACTAAAAGGGTGCCCGGCCCTCATACCCCGGGTCATGGTGCTGGAGGGGTGCTCAGCTCTCACACTCCGGGTCATGGCAGTGAAGGGGTGCCTGGCCCTCACACCCCGGGTCATGTCCCTGAAGGGGTGCCCGGCCGTCATACCCCGGGTCATGGCACTGAAGGGGTGCCTGGCCCTCACACCCCGGGTCATGTCACTGACGTGGTGCCTGGCCCTCACACCCGGGGTCATGTGAAAGGGTGCCCGGCCCTTACACCCCGGTTCATAACACTGTAGGGGTGCCCTGCCCCTACACCCCGTTTCATGTCACTGAAGGGGTGCCCGGCCCTAAAACCCCGGTTCATGTCACTTAATTTGGTGCCCGGCCCTCACACTCCAGGTCATGTGAAATGGTGTCCGGCCCTCACACCCCGGTTCATAACACTGTAGGGGTGCCCTGCCACCACACCCCGTTTCATGTCACTGAAGGGGTGCCAGGCCCTAAAACCCCGGTTCATGTCACTTATGGGGTGCCCGGCCTTCACACTCCGGGTCATGGAACTGGAGGGGTGCCCAGCCTTGACACCCCGGGTCTTGTAAAGGGGTGCTCGACCCTCACACCCTGGTTCAAAGCACTGTATGGGTGCTCGGCACTCACACGCTGTTTCATGGCACTTAAGGGGTGCCCGGCCCTCACACCCCGGGTCATGGCACTGATGAGGTGCCCGGCATTCACACCCCTGGACATGGCACTGAAGCTTTGCCCGGCCCTCACACCCCTGGTCATGTACCTAAAGTGGTGCCCGGCCCTCACACCCCGATTCATGGCACTGAAAGGGTGCCCGGCCCTCACACTCCAGGCCATGGTGCTGGAGGGGTGCCGGGCCCTCACACCCGGGTCATGTCACTGAAAGGGTGCCCGGCCCTCACACCCCGGGCCATGGTGCTGGAGGGGTGGCCAGCCCTCATATACCGGGTCATGGAGATAAAGGGGTGCCCGGACATCACACCCCTATTCATGGAACTGAACGGGTGCCCGGTCCTCACACCCTTGGTCATGTCACTGAAGGGTGCCCAGCCCTCACACCCCGGGTCATGGCACTGAAGGGGAGCCCGGCCCTTACACCCCGGGTCATGGTGCTGAAGGGGTGCCCGGCCCTCACACACAGGGTCATGTCACTGAAGGGGTGCGTGGCCCTCACACGCCGGGTCATGGCACTGAAGAGGTGCCTGGCCCCACCCTGGGTCATGGTGCTGGAGGGGTGCCCGGTCACACCCCTGGTCATGTCACTAAAGGTGCTCCGCCCTACACCCCGGGTCATGTCACTGAAGGTGCACGGGCCATGACACCCGGGTCATGGCACTGAAGAGGTGCCTGGCCCTCACACCCCGGGTCATGGTGCTGGAGGGGTGCCCGGCCTTCACACCCCTGGTCATGTCACTAAAGGGGTGCCCGGCCCTCACACCCCGGGTCATGTCACTGAAGGGGTGCACGGCCATGACACCCCGGGTCATGTCATTAAGGCGGTGCCCGGCACTCACACCCTGGGTCATGTCACTGAAGTGGTGCCCGGCCCTCACACCCCGGGTCATGGCACTGATGAGGTGCCCGGCCCTCACACCCCTGGCCATGGCACTGAAGGTTTGCCCGGCCCTCACACCCCTGGTCATGTACCTAAAGTGGTCCCCGGCCCTCACACCCCGGGTCATAGCACTAAAGGGGTGCCCTTCCCTCATACCCCGGGTCATGATGCTGGAGGGGTGCCCGGCCTTCACACCCCGGGTCATATCACTGAAAGGGTGCCCGGCCCTCACACCCCGGGTCATGTCACTGAAGGCGTGTTCGGCCCTCACACCCCGGGCCATGGTGCTGGATTGATGCCTGGCCCTCACACCCCGGGCCATGGTGCTGGATTGATGCCTGGCCCTCACAACCCGGGTCATGGTGCTGAGGGGGTACCCGGCCCTCACACCCCGATTCATGGCACTGAAAGGGTGCCCGGCCCTCACACCCCGGTTCGTGACACTGAAGGGGTGCCCGGCCTTCACTCCCCGGGTGATGGCACTGAAGGGGTGCCCGGCCCTCACACCTGGGTCAAGTGTCACCAAGGTGCCCGGCCCTCACACCTCGATTCGTGACACTGAAGGGGTGCCCGGCCCTCACACCCCGGGTCATGGCACTGAAGGGGTGCCCGGCCCTCACACCCCGGGTCATGGCACTAAAGGGGTGACCGGCCCACGCACCCCGGGTCATGTAACTGAAGGGGTGTCCTGCCCTCACACCCCAGGCCACGGTGCTGGATTGGTGCCCGGCCCTCACACCCGGGGTCATGGTGCTGAAGGGGTGCCCGGTCCTCACACCCCGATTCATGGCACTGAAAGGGTGCCCGGCCCTCACACCCCGGTTCGCAGCACTGTAGGGGTGCCCGACCCTCAAACCCCGTTTCATGGCACTGAAAGGGTGCCCGGCCCTCACAGCCCCGATTCGTGACACTGAAGGGCTGCCCGGCCCTCTCACCCAGGGTCAAGGCACTGAAATCGAGCCCGGCCCTAACACCCTGTTGTCATGGTGCTGAAGGGGTGCCCAGCCCTCACACCACGATTCATTTCACTGAAGGGGTGCCCGACCCTCACACCCCAGGTCATATGAAGGGGTGCCCGGCCCTCACACCCCGGTTCGCAGCACTGTAGGGGTGCCCGGCCCTCACACCCCGTTTCATGGCACTGAAAGGGTGCCCGGCCCTCACACCCCGGGTCATGGCACTGAAGGGGTGCCTGGCCCTCACTCCCCGGGTCATGGTGCTGTAGGGGTTCCCGGCCTTCACACCCCGGGTCATGTCACTAAAGGGAGGCCCGGCCCTCACACCCCGGGTCATGTAACTGAAGGGGTGCACGGCCATGACATCCCGGGTCATGGACCTAAAGGGGTGCCCGGCCCTAACACACCGGGTCATGGTGCTGATGGGGTGCCCGGCCCTCACACCCCGGATCATGTCACTGAAGGGGTGCCCGGCCGACACACCCTGGGTCATGTCACTGAAGGGGTGTCTTGCCCTCACACCCCGGGCCATGGTGCTGGATTAGTGCCCGGCCCTCACACCCGGCTCATGGTGCTGAAGGGGTGCCCGGCCCTCACACCCTGGTCATGTACCTGGGGCGGTGAGCGGCCTCACACCCCGGGTCATAGCACCAAAGGTGCCTGGCCTCACACCCCGGGTCATGGCACTAACGGGGTGCCCGGCCCTCACACCCCGGGTCATGGTACTGATGAGGTGCCCGGCCCTCACACCCCTGGCCATGGCACTTAAGGTTTGCCCGGCCCTCACACCCCTGGTCATGTACCTAAAGTGGTGCCCGGCCCTTACACCCCGGGTCATAGCACTAAAGGGGTGCCCGGCCCTCATACCCCGGGTCATGGTTCTGGAGGGGTGCCCGGGCTTCACACCCCGGGTCATGTCACTGAAAGGGTGCCCGGCCCTCACACTTCGGGTCATGTCACTGAAGGGGTGCCGGGCCCTCACACCCCGGGTCATGTCACTGAAGTGGTGCCCGGCCCTCACACCCCGGGTCATGGCACTGATGAGGTGCCAGGCCCTCACACCCCTTGCCATGGCACTGAAGGTTTGCCCGGCCCTCACACCCCTGGTCATGTACCTAATGTGGTGCGCGGCCCTCACACCCCGAGTCATAGCACTAAAAGGTGCCTGGCCCTCACACCCCAACATGTCACTGAATTGGTGTCCGCCTCACACCCCGGTCATGGCATTGATGAGTGTGCCTGGCCTCACACCCCCTGGCCATGGCACTGAGCAGTTTGCCCGGCCCTCACACCCTGGTCATGTACCCAAAGTGGTGCACGGCCCTCACACCCCGGGTTATAGCACTAAAAACGTGCCCGGCCCTCACACCCCGGGTCATGTCACTGAAGTGGTGCCCGGCCCTCACACCCCGGGTCATGGCACTGATGAGGTGCCCGGCCCTTACACCCCTGGCCATGGCACTTAAGGTTTTCCCGGCCCTCACACCCCTGGTCATGTACCTAAAGTGGTGCGCGGCCCTCACACTCCGGGTCATAGCACTAAAGGGGTGCCCGGACCTCATACCCCGGGTCATGGTGCTGGAGGGGTGCCCGGCCTTCACACCCCGGGTCATGTCACTGAAAGGGTGCCCGGCCCTCACACTCCGGGTCATGTCACTGAAGGTGCTCCGCCCTCATACCCAGGGTCATGGTGCTGGAGGGGTGCCCGGCCCTCACACCCCGGGTCATATCACTGCAAGGGTTAACGGCCCTCACACCCCGGGTCATGGCACTGAAGGGGTGCCTGGCCCTCACACCCCGGGTCATGGAACTAAAGGGGTGCCCGGCTCTCACACCCCGGGTCATGTCACTGAAGTGGTGCCCGGCCCTTACACCCTGGGTCATGTGAAAGGGTACCCGGCCCTTACACCCCGGTTCATAACACTGTAGGGGTGCCCTTCCTTACACCCCGTTTCATGTCACTGAAGGGGTGCCCGGCCCTAAAACCCCGGTTCATGTCACTTATGGGGTGCCCGGCCCTCACACTCCGGATCATGGTGCTGGAGGGGTGCCCAGCCCTGACACCCCGGGTCTTGTAAAGGGGTGCCCGATCCTCACACCCTGGTTCAAAGCACTGTATGGGTGCCCGGCACCCACACGCCGTTTCATGGCACTTAAGGGGTGCCCGGCCCTCACACCCCGGGTCATGGCACTGATGAGGTGCCCGGCATTCACACTCCTGAACATGGCACTGAACCTTTGCCCGGCCCTCACACCCCTGGTCATGTACCTAAAGTGGTGCCCGGCCCTCACACCCCGATTCATGGCACTGGAAAGGGTGCCCGGCCCTCACACCTGGCCATGGTGCTGAAGGGTGCCCGGCCTCACACCCGGGTCATGGCACTGAAGGTGCCTGGCCCTACACCCCGGGTCATGGTGCTATAAGTGCCTGGTCCTCACACACCGGTTCATGTCAGTGAAGGTGCCTGGCCCTCACACTGGGTCATGGCACTGAAGAGTGCCTGGCCCTCAACCCCTGGGTCATGGTTGGAGGGTGCCTGGCACTCACACCCCGGGTCATGGCACTGAAGGAGTGCCTGGCCCTCACACCCCGGGTCATGGTGCTGAAGGGGTTCCCGGCTTTCACACCCCGATTCATGGCACTGAAGGGGTGCGCTGCCCTCACACCTCGGGTCATGGTGCCTGAGGGGTGCCCGGCCCTCACACCCCGGGTCATGGTGCTGATGGGGTGCCCGGCCCTCACACCCCGATTCTTGGCACTGAAATCGAGCCCGGCCCTAACACCCTGGGTCATGGTGCTGAAGGAGTGCCCAGCCCTCACACCCCGATTAATTTCACTGAAGGGGTGCCCGACCCTCACACCCCAGGTCATGTGAAGGGGTGCGCGGCCCTCACACCCCGGTTCGCAGCACTGTAGGGGTGCCCGGCCCTGACACCCTGTTTCATGGCACTGAAAGGGTGCCCGGCCCTCACACCCCGATTCATGACACTGAAGGGGTGCGCGGCCCTCACACCCCGGGTCATGGCACTAAAGAGGTGCCCGGCCGTCACACCCCAGGTCATGTCACTGAAGGGGTGCCCGGCCCTAACACCCCGAATCATGTCATTAAGGCGGTGCCCGGCACTAACACCCTGCGTCATGTCACTGAAGTGGTGCCCGGGCCTCACACCCCGGGTCATGGCACTGATGAGGTGCCCGGCCCTCACACCCCTGGCCATGGCGCTGAAGGTTTGCCCGGCCCTCACACCCCTGGTCATGGACCTAAAGTGGTGCGCGGCCCTCACACCCCGGTTCATAGCACTAAAGGGGTGCCTGGCCCTCACACCCCGGGTCATGGAACTAAAGGGGTGCCTGGCTTTCACACCCCGGCTCATGTCACTGAAGTGGTGCCCGGCCCTTACACCCCGGGTCATGTGAAAGGGTACCCGGCCCTTACACCCCGGTTCATAACACTGTAGGGGTGCCCTGCCCCTACACCCCGTTTCATGTCACTGAAGGGGTGCCCGGCCCTAAAACCCCGGTTCATGTCACTTATGGGGTGCCCGGCCCTCACACTCCGGGTCATGTGAAATGGTGTCCGGCCCTCACACCCCGGTTCATAACACTGTAGGGGTGCCCTGCCCCCACACCCCGTTTCATGTCACTGAAGGGGTGCCCCGCCCTAAAACCCCGGTTCATGTCACTTATGGGGTGCCCGGCCCTCACACTCCGGGTCATGGTGCTGGAGGGGTGCCCAGCCCTGACACCCCGGGTCTTGTAATGGGGTGCTCGACCCTCACACCCTGGTTCAAAGCACTGTATGGGTGCTCGGCACTCACACACCGTTTCATGGCACTTAAGGAGTGCCCGGCCCTCACACCCCGGGTCATGGCACTGATGAGGTGCCCGGCATTCACACCCCTGGACATGGCACTGAAGCTTTGTCCGGCCCTCACACCCCTGGTCATGTACCTAAAGTGGTGCCCGGCCCTCACACCCCGATTCATGGCACTGAAAGGGTGCCCGGCCTCAAACCTGGGCCATGGTGCTGAGGGTGCCCGGCCTCAAGCACCCCGGGTCATGGCACTGAAGGAGCCTGGCCCTACACCCCGGGTCATGTCACTGAAGGCAAGCTCTGGCTCACACCTGGGTCATCATGGCACTGGAAGAGGTGCCTGGCCTCACACCCCGGGAGTCATAGGTGCTGGAGGGGTGCCCCGCCTTCACACCCCGGGTCATGTCACTAGAGGGGTGCCCGGCCCTCACACCCCGGGTCATGTCACTGAAAGGATGCACGGCCATGACACCCCGGATCATGGACCTAAAGGGGTGCCCGGACCTCACACCCCGGGTCATGGGGTTGAAGCGGCTCCCAGGCCCTCACACCCAGGGTCATGGTGCTGATGTGGTGCCCGGCCCTCACACCCCGATTCTTGGCACTGAAATCGAGCCCGGCCCTAACACCCTGGGTCATGGCACTTAAGGGGTGCCCGACCCTCACACCCCGGTTCGCAGCACTGTAGGGGTGCCCGGCCCTGGCACCCTGTTTCATGGCACTGAAAGGGTGCCCGGCCCTCACACCCCGATTCATGACACTGAAGGGGTGCGCGGCCCTCACACCCCGGGTCATGGCACTAAAGGGGTGCCCGGCCGTCACACCCCAGGTCATGTCACTGAAGGGGTGCCCGGCCCTCACACCCCGGGTCATGTCACTAAGGCGGTGCCCGGCACTCACACCCTGGGTCATGTCACTGAAGTGGTGCCCGGGCCTCACACCCCGGGTCATGGCACTGATGAGGTGCCCGGCCCTCACACCCCTGGCCATGGCACTGAAGGTTTGCCCGGCCCTCACACCCCTGGTCATGTACCTAAAGTGGTGCCCGGCCCTCACACCCCGGGTCATAGCACTAAGGGGGTGCCCGGCCCTCATACCCCGGGTCATGGTGCTGGAGAGGTGCCC
>NW_024716928.1:0-15490 GCF_018991925.1 Homarus americanus | reverse complement strand
CTGCTGGCGGGGCACGTAGGTCGACCATCACACATAATGTTTACTTACAAAATACACAATAGTTTCCACCATTCAGGATGATGCAATAACTAACCTCTTGAGGATTTTTAGCTTTAATTATCGTCCTTCGAATGTTATTGTTTAAACGAACGTCCTTAAAGATTTATAGCTTAAACCATCGTTAAAGGTTATAACAGCTGGGTTAAGTTCCCTGTCATCATCTTTTAGGATTTGGTTTGACATTAGAAATAACCATTATTCCCGTCTTTATATACAGCATTAACCCTAGGCCACATTATTCACCGTCTTGGTCACTAGTCTTGTTCATCATAGTTTAATACCGTCTCTTCACTATCCCGAGTTCAGACCAGTATCATCTGCATATCGAATATTTGATACTACGTTACCATTAACTTTTAGTCCTTCATCGTTTCTTATAACTTTTCGCATTATATATTTTTGATCAGTGATTATGCAGTCCTGGAGATAGCACGCAGCCCTTTCTAACTCCTTCCGAGGGTTAGGTTAGTTTATGTTAAGTTAGGTTTTATTAATTAAGTAGATGATGATGATGTTAGGTTGTGTTAGGGATCTCTTGAAGACTAGGAGTCCCCGCATATTTCGCTTGGTGATTAAGTACCTTAACTCTAAACGGGGGGTTAGGCTAGTTTAAGTTAGATTGAGTTAGGTTAGGTTACGTTAGGTTAAATTGGATTAAATTGGGTTAGATTAGGTTTTAATTAGGTTAGGTTTGGTTAGGTTGAAACAAGGGATGGCTCCTTAACTTTATGATATCCGGTTAATGTTAGGATAAGTGTTATAAAGATAGGGCAGGTTAATGTTGGGTTTGGTTAGGTTAGGTTAGGTTAGGTTAGGTTAGGTTAGGTTAGGTTAGGTTAGGTTAGGTTTGCGTTATGTTAGGTTACATTAGTTTAATGTTAGGTTAACTTAATGGACTAGGTGGCGAAACTGCGAATCATCCCCCTCCCCCCCTCCCTCCCTCCCCACTCCACCTGCTGTTTGATAATTTTGATAAACGACCAAACAGGCAGACAGACAGAGATAAATACACGAATAAATATATAATGAAATGGACATACACTTAGACAGATGAATATATCAAATAGACAGACAGACACAAGACCCCCCAGGTTGGTATGTCATGGTCCTTCAGTGTGTGGTGATAAATGGCTCGGGTCTTGTGGGTCTGCGGGTCTCTGAATTTTCTAAAAGTTATTATTACTTTTTCTTCGTCAGTAATGTATAGGAGTGATGCTCAAGGTTCCTTTATTAACGGTGGGTCTCTCTCTCTCTCTCTCTCATGATAAAAAACTGATCGACTTGTACCTGTGGTTCTTGTTTGTGTTTTAATTGTTAATTAAATACAACTTTTTATCTTATTTCTAATTTCTACTGTTGTTCCAGCCACATGTTGTATTGTTAATAATAATAATAATAATAATAATGATAATAATAATAATAATAATAATAATAATAATAATAAAAATAATAATAATACGGTAATAATAATAATATAAATAATGATGATAATAATAATAATTGAGACGATAATTATTAAAATATAGAGGCAGGAGGAGGAAGAGGGAAGGAATGATGATAGTTGAGAAGATGACAATAGTAGTGATAATGCTGGTTGTGGTAGTGATGGTAATATTATACACGTAACAATAATGGTTGCCCTTTGTGTACGAGGATGGCCGGCTCTAGAGCAACCGAGGCGTGAATTTGTTTAAGGTGTTAGAATCTGTCGCCAACACCACAACCACACCCTAAGTTAACGAGTTGTATGACCCAGTTTCAATGAATAGTCCGAGAAGACCGGACAACTCGGCAACTGCACTGGCTAACCATTATTCCAGAATAAGATCCGCAAATCGATTAACATCTAGGTTCCCATTTACTGGTAAATAGAAAGCCAAATGTCGTAAAAAAAAATGCTCATAGTTTCTCTCCGTCCGGGAATCGAACAGGGGTCCACTCTCTTGCAAGGCGAGTATGCTGACTATTACACCACAGGTTGCCAAAATCACGTTTAATAAATTTTTTTTTTTTTTCGTGCTGGTCAAGCCCCGACCAGAGGTTAGCTAGACCCCCGGACAACTCTTTCGGAGCTTGACCAGCACGTGGTATTGGTATTGGTATTATTATCTGGACTTGATTATATGTTACAAATTCACTTGTGAGTTTTTCAGTGTTTTGTTTTGTATATTATTTACTTATTCTAAGCTAAATGTTAACAAATAAATGACTTAAATAATACGAAAACAAACAAATAAAAGCGGAACTCCACCTAATATATACTGTATGTTACACTAAATAGGGATAATTGGCCATTAGTGATAACTTCTATGTATTTATCTATTTAGAAGCCTTTGACTGGCCATAAACGATCCTGTAGATCATAAGTATACATATAAATGAATACCTTCATGCATAATGTAACCTGACCAGACCTAACCTAACTTAACCTAATCTAGCCTAACCTAACCTAACGTAACCTAACGTAATCTAGCCTTCTTGTTCTTGTTCTTCTTGTTCTTGTCGTCGTCGTCGTCGTCGTCGTTGTTGTTGTTGTACCACCATCAACTTAATTAAAATTCAAACGCCTTAACCTTACACACTGTGACCCTGGGTTGGAGAGGGGGGAGGGCGGGGGAAGACTCACCTAAATCACCCAGCAGGCGCTTTGTGACACCCAACAAGTGACCGTTGGGTGGGGGCAGTTTTCTCGCCAGATCTAGACCAGTGGGCAGTGTTAACCCCGAAAGGTCACCGAGGCAGGAGTGACCTTTGGGAAGTTTTGGGATTATAAATAGTGTTGTAGGAGGTGGTGGTGGAGGTGGTAGGTTAGTGAAGTCCTTGGTGGTGGTGGTTTGTTGAAGAGGGTCTGTTTTTTTTATTGTTTTTATGTTTGTTTGATTGTTTTTATGTATGTTTGTTTGTTTTACTGTTTGTTTGTTTGTTTTATTGTTTTTGGTTTTTTTTATTCTTCGTTTGTTCGTTTTATTGTTTGTTTGATTGTTTGTTTGTTTTATTGTTTGTTGGTATGTTTGTTTGTTTTATTGTTTGTTTTTTAGAATGATGTTTTTTGTGGTGTCATTATTGTTTGTGTTGTGTTGTTGCTTGCTTGTTTGTTTGTGATGTGTTGTTTGTTTGTGGTTGGTGTGTGTGTGAGAGAGAGAGAGACACAGAGAGAGAGAGAGACACAGAGAGAGAGAGAGCGAGAGAGAGAGAGAGCGAGAGAGAGTATCAACACAATTTCCATACCATATATTTGCCAACAACTTTGTCATAACGTAACAGTGAGCCAGGGACTCTCTCTCTCTCTCTCTTTCTCTCTCTCTCTCTCATGATAAAAAACTGATCGACTTGTACCTGTGGTTCTTGTTTGTGTTTTAATTGTTAATTTAATACAACTTTTTATCTTATTTCTAATTTCTACTGTTGTTGCAGCCACATGTTGTATTGTTAATAATAATAATAATACGGTAATAATAATAATAAAAATAATGATGATAATAATAATAATTGAGACGATAATTATTAAATTATGGAGGGAGGAGGAGGAAGAGGGAAGGAATGATGATAGTTGAGAAGATGACAATGGTAGTGATAATGCTGGTTGTGGTAGTGATGGTAATATTACACACGTAACAATAATGGTTGCCCTTTGTGTACGAGGATGGCCGGCTCTAGAGCAACCTAGGCGTGAATTTGTTTAAGGTGTTAGAATCTGTCGCCAACACCACAACCACACACTAAGTTAACGAGTTGTATGACCCAGTTTCAATGAGTAGTCCGAGAAGACCGGACAACTCGGCAACTGCACTGGCTAACCATTATTCCAGAATTAGATCCGCAAATCGATTAACATCCAGGTTCCCATTTACTGGTAAATAGAAAGCCAAATGAAGTAAAAAAAAATGCTCATAGTTTCACTCTGTCCGGGAATCGAACAGGGGTCCACTCGCTTGCAAGGCGAGAATGCTGACTATTACACCACAGGTTGCCAAAATCACGTTTAGTAAAAAAAATTTTTTTTTTTTTTTCGTGCTGGTCAAGACCCGACCAGAGGTTAGCTAGACCCCCGGACATCTCTTTCGGAGCTTGACCAGCACATGGTATTGGTAATATTATCTCAACTTGATTATATGTTACAAATTCACTTGTGAGTTTTTCAATGTTTTGTTTTGTATAATATTTACTTATTCTAAGCTAAATGTTAACAAATAAATGACTTAAATAATACGAAAACAAACAAATAAAAGCGGAACTCCACCTAATATATACTGTATGTTACACTAAATAGGGATAATTGGCCATTAGTGATAACTTCTATGTATTTATCTTTTCTAGAAGCCTTTGACTGGCCATAAACGATCTTGTAGATCATAAATATACATATAAATGAATACCTTCATACATAATGTAACCTGACCAGACCTAACCTTACTTAACCTAATCTAGCCTAACCTAACTTAACCTAACCTAACGTAACCTAACGTAATCTAGCCTCCTCCTCCTCCTCCTCCTCTGCATTATATCATCATCAACTAAATTAAAATTCAAACGCCTTAATCTTACACACTGTGACCCTGGGTTGGAGACGGGGGATGGGGGAGGGCGGGGGAAGACTCACCTAAATCACCCAGCAGGCGCTTTGTGACACCCAACAAGTGACCTTTGGGTGGGGGCAGTTTTCTCGCCAGATCTAGACCAGTGGGCAGTGTTAACCCCCAAAGGTCACGGAGGCAGGAGTGACCTTTGGGAAGTTTTGGGATTATAAATAGTGTTGTAGGAGGTGGTGGTGGAGGTGGGAGGTTAGTGAAGTCCTTGATGGTGGTGGTTTGTTGAAGAGGGTCTGTTTTTTTATTGTTTTTATGTTTGTTTGATTGTTTTTATGTATGTTAGTTTGTTTGTTTTATTGTTTGTTTGTTTTGTTTTATTCTTCGTTTGTTCGTTTTATTGTTTGTTTGATTGTTTGTTTGTTTTATTGTTTGTTGGTATGTTTGTTTGTTTTATTGTTTTTTTTGTTTTATTGTTTGTTTTTTAGAATGATGTTTCTTGTGGTGTCATTATTGTTTGTGTTGTGTTGTTGCTTGCTTGTTTGTTTATAATGTGTTGTTTGTTTGTGGTTGGTGTGTGTGTGTGTGTGAGAGAGAGAAACACAGAGAGAGAGAGTATCAACACAATTTCCATACCATATATTTACCAACAACTTTGTCATAACGTAACAGTGAGCCAGAGACTCTCTCTCTCTCTCTCTCTCTCTCTCTCTCTCTCTCTCTCTCTCTCTCATGATAAAAAACTGATCGACTTGTACCTGTGGTTCTTGTTTGTGCTTTAATTGTTAATTTAATACATCTTTTTATCTTATTTCTAATTTCTACTGTTGTTGCAGCCACATGTTGTATTGTTAATAATAATAATAATAATAATAATACGGTAATAATAATAATAATAATAATTGAGACGATAATTATTAAATTATGGAGGCAGGAGGAGGAAGAGGGAAGGAATGATGATAGTTGAGAAGATGACAATGGTAGTGATAATGTTGGTTGTGGTAGTGATGGTAATATTACACACGTAACAATAATGGTTGCCCTTTGTGTACGAGGATGGCCGGCTCTAGAGCAACCTAGGCGTGAATTTGTTTAAGGTGTTAGAATCTGTCGCCAACACCACAACCACACCCTAAGTTAACGAGTTGTATGACCCAGTTTCAATGAATAGTCCGAGAAGACCGGACAACTCGGCAACTGCACTGGCTAAACCATTATTCTAGAATAAGATCCGCAAATCGATTAACATCCAGGTTCCCATTTACTGGTAAATAGAAAGCCAAATGACGTAAAAAAAAAATGCTCATATTTCACTCTGTCCGGGAATCGAACAGGGGTCCACTCGCTTGCAAGGCGAGCATGCTGACTATTACACCACAGGTTGCCAAAATCTCGTTTAGTAAAAATTTTTTTTTTTTTTTCGTGCTGGTCAAGCCCCGACCAGAGGTTAGCTAGACCCCCGGACAACTCTTTCGGAGCTTGACCAGCACGTGGTATTGGTAATATTATCTCGACTTGTTTATATGTTACAAATTCACTTGTGAGTTTTTCAATGTTTTGTTTTGTATATTATTTACTTATTCTAAGCTAAATGTTAACAAATAAATGACTTAAATAATACGAAAACAAACAAATAAAAGCGGAACTCCACCTAACATATACTGTATGTTACACTAAATAGGAATAATTGGCCATTAGTGATAACTTCTATGTATTTATCTTTTCTAGAAGCCTTTGACTGGCCATAAACGATCCTGTAGATCATAAATATACATATAAATGAATACCTTCATGCATAATGTAACCTGACCAGACCTAACCTAACTTAACCTAATCTAGCCTAACCTAACCTAGCGTAACCTAACCTAAAGGTAATCTAGCCTTCTTCTTGTTCTTGTTCTTCTTGTCCTCCTCCTCCTCCTCCTCCTCCTCCTCCTCTGCATTATATCATCATCAACTAAATTAAAATTCAAACGCCTTAACCTTACACACTGTGACCCTGGGTTGGAAAGGGAGGATGGGGGAGGGCGGGGGAAGACTCACCTAAATCACCCAGCAGGCGCTTTGTGACACCCAACAAGTGACCTTTGGGTGGGGGCAGTTTTCTCGCCAGATCTAGACCAGTGGGCAGTGTTAACCCCCAAAGGTCACCGAGGCAGGAGTGACCTTTGGAAAGTTTCGGGATTTTAAATAGAGTTGTAGGAGGGGGTGGTGGAGGTGGCAGGTTAGTGAAGTCCTTGGTGGTGGTGGTTTGTTGAAGAGGGTCTGTTTTTTTATTGTTTTTATGTTTGTTTGCTTGTTTTTATGTACGTTTGTTTGTTTTATTGTTTTTGTTTGTTTTATTGTTTGTTTTTTAGAATGATGTTTTTTGTGGTGTCATTATTGTTTGTGTTGTGTTGTTGCTTGCTTGTTTGTTTGTGATTTGTTGTTTGTTTGTGGTTGGTGTGAGAGAGAGAGAGAGAGAGAGAGAGAGAGAGAGAGAGAGAGTATCAACACAATTTCCATACCATATATTTACCAACAACTTTGTCATAACGTAACAGTGAGCCAGGGACTCTCTCTCTCTCTCTCTCTCTCTCATGATAAAAAACTGATCGACTTGTACCTGTGGTTCTTGTTTGTGGTTTCATTGTTAATTTAATACAACTTTTTATCTTATTTCTAATTTCTACTGTTGTTCCAGCCACATGTTGTATTGTTAATAATAATAATAATAATAATAATAATAATAATAATAAAAATAATAATACGGTAATAATAATAATAAAAATAATGATGATAATAATAATAATTGAGACGATAATTATTAAAATATGGAGGCAGGAGGAGGAAGAGGGAAGGAATGATGATAGTTGAGAAGATGACAATGGTAGTGATAATGCTGGTTGTGGTAGTGATGGTAATATTATACACGTAACAATAATGGTTGCCCTTCGTGTACGAGGATGGCCGGCTCTAGAGCAACCTAGGCGTGAATTTGTTTAAGGTGTTAGAATCTGTCGCCAACACCACAACCACACCCAAAGTTAACGAGTTGTATGACCCAGTTTCAATGAATAGTCCGAGAAGACCGGACATCTCGGCAACTGCACTGGCTAACCATTATTCCAGAATAAGATCCGCAAATCGATTAACATTCAGGTTCCCATTTACTGGTAAATAGAAAGCCAAATGACGTAAAAAAAAAATGCTCATAGTTTCACTCTGTCCGGGAATCGAACAGGGGTCCACTCCCTTGCAAGGCGAGCATGCTGACTATTACACCACAGGTTGCCAAAATCACGTTTAGTAAAAAAAAATTTTTTTTTTTTTTCGTGCTGGTCAAGCCCCGACCAGAGGTTAGCTAGACCCCTGGACAACTCTTTCGGAGCTTGACCAGCACGTGGTATTGGTATTATTATCTCGACTTGATTATATGATACAAATTCACTTGTGAGTTTTTCAATGTTTTGTTTTGTATAATATTTACTTATTCTAAGCTAACTTTTAACAAATAAATGACTTAAATAATACGAAAACAAACAAATAAAAGCGGAACTCCACCTCATATATACTGTGTTACACTAAATAGGGATAATTGGCCATTAGTGATAACTTCTATGTATTTATCTTTTCTAGAAGCCTTTGACTGGCCATAAACGATCCTGTAGATCATAAGTATACATATAAATGAATACCTTCATGCATAATGTAACCTGACCAGACCTAACCTAACTTAACCTAATCTAGCCTAACCTAACCTAACGTAACCTAACGTAATCTAGCCTTCTTCTTGTTCTTGTTCTTCTTGTTCTTGTTCTTCTTGTTCTTGTTCTTCTTGTTCTTGTTCTCCTCCTCCTCCTCCTCCTCCTCCTCCTCTGCATTATATCATCATCAACTAAATTAAAATTCAAACGCCTTAACCTTACACACTGTGACCCTGGGTTGGAGAGGGGGGATGGGGGAGGGCGGGGGAAGACTCACCTAAATCACCCAGCAGGCGCTTTGTGACACCCAACAAGTGACCTTTGGGTGGGGGCAGTTTTCTCGCCAGATCTAGACCAGTGGGCAGTGTTAACCCCCAAAGGTCACCGAGGCAGGAGTGACCTTTGGGAAGTTTTGGGATTATAAATAGTGTTGTAGGAGGTGGAGGTGGAGGTGGTAGGTTAGTGAAGTCCTTGGTGGTGGTGGTTTGTTGAAGAGGGTCTGTTTTTGTTATTGTTTTTTTGTTTGTTTGATTTTTATGTATGTTTGTTTTATTGTTTGTTTGTATGTTTTATTGTTTTTTGTTTTGTTTTATTCTTCGTTTGTTTGTTTTATTGTTTGTTTGTATGTTTTATTGTTTTTTGTTTTGTTTTATTCTTCGTTTGTTCGTTTTATTGCTTGTTGGTATGTTTGTTTGTTTTATTGTTTGTAGGTATGTTTGTTTTATTGTTTGTTGGTATGTTTGTTTGTTTTATTGTTTGTTTTTTAGAATGATCTTTTTTGTGGTGTCATTATTGTTTGTGTTGTGTTGTTGCTTGCTTGTTTGTTTGTGATGTGTTGTTTGTTTGTGGTTGGTGTGTGTGTGAGAGAGAGAGAGAGACACAGAGAGAGAGAGACACAGAGAGAGAGAGAGAGAGAGTATCAACACAGTTTCCATACCATATATTTGCCAACAACTTTGTCATAACGTAACAGTGAGCCAGGGGCTCTCTCTCTCTCTCTCTCTCTCTGTCTCTCTCTCTCTCTCATGATAAAAAACTGATCGACTTGTACCTGTGGTTCTTGTTTGTGTTTTAATTGTTAATTTAATACAACTTTTTATCTTATTTCTAATTTCTACTGTTGTTCCAGCCACATGTTGTATTGTTAATAATAATAATAATAATAATAATAATAATAATAATAATAATAATAATAATACGGTAATAATAATAATAGAAATAATGATGATAATAATAATAATTGAGACGATAATTATTAAATTATGGAGGCAGGAGGAGGAAGAGGGAAGGAATGATGATAGTTGAGAAGATGACAATGGTAGTGATAATGCTGGTTGTGGTAGTGATGGTAATATTATACACGTAACAATAATGGTTGCCCTTCGTGTACGAGGATGGCCGGCTCTAGAGCAACCTAGGCGTGAATTTGTTTAAGGTGTTAGAATCTGTCGCCAACACCACAACCACACCGTAAGTTAACGAGTTGTATGACCCAGTTTCAATGAATAGTCCGAGAAGACCGGACAACTCGGCAACTGCACTGGCTAACCATTATTCCAGAATAAGATCCGCAAATCGATTAACATCTAGGTTCCCATTTACTGGTAAATAGAAAGCCAAATGTCGTAAAAAAAAAATGCTCATAGTTTCACTCCGTCCGGGAATCGAACAGGGGTTCGATTACACCACAGGTTGCCAAAATCACGTTTAGTAAAAAAAAAATTTTTTTTTTTTCGTGCTGGTCAAGTCCCGACCAGAGGTTAGCTAGACCCCCGGACAACTCTTTCGGAGCTTGACCAGCACGTGGTATTGGTAATATTATCTCGACTTGTTTATATGTTACAAATTCACTTGTGAGTTTTTCAATGTTTTGTTTTGTATAATATTTACTTATTCTAAGCTAACTTTTAACAAATAAATGACTTAAATAATACGAAAACAAACAAATAAAAGCGGAACTCCACCTAACATATACTGTATGTTACACTAAATAGGAATAATTGGCCATTAGTGATAACTTCTATATATTTATCTTTTCTAGAAGCCTTTGACTGGCCATAAACGATCCTGTAGATCATAAATATACATATAAATGAATACCTTCATGCATGATGTAACCTGACCAGACCTAACCTAACTTAACCTAATGTAGCCTAACCTAACCTAACGTAACCTAACGTAATCTAGCCTTCTTGTTCTTGTTCTTCTTGTTCTCCTTCTCCTCCTCCTCCTCCTCCTCCTCCTCCTCCTCCCTCTTTCCTCTGGGCATTATATCTATCATCACCAAATTAAATTTCAAACGCCTTAACTCACACATCGCACCCTGCTGGAGAGGAGGATGGGGGGAGGGCGGAAGACTCCACCTAAATCACCCAGCAGGCGCTTTGTGACACCCAACAAGTGTCCTTTGAGTGGGGGCAGTTTTCTCGCCAGATCTAGACCAGTGGGCAGTGTTAACCCCCAAAGGTCACCGAGGCAGGAGTGACCTTTGGGAAGTTTTGGGATTATAAATAGTGTTGTAGGAGGTGGTGGTGGAGGTGGTAGGTTAGTGAAGTCCTTGGTGGTGGTGGTTTGTTGAAGAGGGTCTGTTTTTGTTATTGTTTTTATGTTTGTTTGTTTTTATGTATGTTTGTTTGTTTTATTGTTTGTTTATATGTTTTATTGTTTGTTTGTTTTGTTTTATTCTTCGTTTGTTCGTTTTATTGTTTGTTTGTTTTGTTTTATTCTTCGTTTGTTCGTTTTATTGTTTGTTTGTTTTATTGTTTGTTTGATTGTTTGTTTGCTTTATTGTTTTTGTTTGTTTTATTGTTTGTTTTTTAGAATGATGTTTTTTGTGGTGTCATTATTGTTTGTGTTGTGTTGATGCTTGCTTGTTTGTGTTGTGTTGATGCTTGCTTGTTTGTTTGTGATGTGTTGTTTGTTTCTGGTTGGTGTGAGAGAGAGAGAGAGAGAGAGAGAGAGAGAGAGTATCAACACAATTTCCATACCATATATTTACCAACAACTTTGTCATAACGTAACAGTGAGCCAGGGACTCTCTCTCTCTCTCTCTCTCTCTCTCATGATAAAAAACTGATCGACTTGTACCTGTGGTTCTTGTTTGTGTTTTAATTGTTAATTTAATACAACTTTTTATCTTATTTCTAATTTCTACTGTTGTTCCAGCCACATGTTGTATTGTTAATAATAATAATACGGTATTTATAATAATAAAAATAATGATGATAATAATAATAATTGAGACGATAATTATTAAAATAGGAGGCAGGAGGAGGAAGAGGGAAGGAATGATGATAGTTGAGAAGATGACAATGGTAGTGATAATGCTGGTTGTGGTAGTGATGGTAATATTACACACGTAACAATAATGGTTGCTCTTCGTGTACGAGGATGGCCGGCTCAAGAGCAACCTAGGCGTGAATTTGTTTAAGGTGTTAGAATCTGTCGCCAACACCACAACCACACCCTAAGTTAACGAGTTGTATGACCCAGTTTCAATGAATAGTCGGACAACTCGGCAACTGCACTGGCTGACCATTATTCCAGAATAAGATCCGCAAATCGATTTACATCTAGGTTCCCATTTACTGGTAAATAGAAAGCCAAATGTCGTAAAAAAAAATGCTCATAGTTTCATTCCGTCCGGGAATCGAACAGGGGTCCACTCGCTTGCAAGGCGAGTATGCTGACTATTACACCACAGGTTGCCAAAATCACGTTTAGTAAAAAAAATTTTATTTATTTTTTCGTGCTGGTCAAGCCCCGACCAGAGGTTAGCTAGACCCCCGGACAACTCTTTCGGAGCTTGACCAGCACGTGGTATTGGTAATATTATCTCGACTTGATTATATGTTACAAATTTACTTGTGAGTTTTTCAGTGTTTTGTTTTGTATAATATTTACTTATTCTAAGCTAAATGTTAACAAATAAATGACTTAAATAATACGAAAACAAACAAATAAAAGCGGAACTCCACCTAATATATACTGTATGTTACACTAAATAGGGATAATTGGCCATTAGTGATAACTTCTATGTATTTATCTTTTCTAGAAGCCTTTGACTGGCCATAAACGATCCTGTAGATCATAAATATACATATAAATAAATACCTTCATGCATAATGTAACCTGACCAGACCTAACCTAACTTAACCTAATCTAGCCTAACCTAACCTAACGTAACCTAACGTAATCTAGCCTTCTTCATGTTCTTGATCTTGTTCTTCTTGTTCTTGTTCTCCTCCTCCTCCTCCTCCTCCTCCTCCTCTGCATTATATCATCATCAACTAAATTAAAATTCAAACGCCTTAACCTTACACACTGTGACCCTGGGTTGGAGAGGGGGGATGGGGGAGGGCGGGGGAAGACTCACCTAAATCACCCAGCAGGCGCTTTGTGACACCCATCAAGTGACCTTTGGGTGGGGGCAGTTTTCTCGCCAGATCTAGAACAGTGGGCAGTGTTAACCCCCAAAGATCACCGAGGCAGGAGTGACCTTTGGGAAGTTTTGGGATTATAAATAGTGTTGTAGGAGGTGGAGGTGGAGGTGGTAGGTTAGTGAAGTCCTTGGTGGTGGTGGTTTGTTGAAGAGGGTCTGTTTTTGTTATTGTTTTTATGTTTGTTTGATTGTTTTTATGTATGTTTTTTTTATTGTTTGTTTGTATGTTTTATTGTTTGTTTGTTTTGTTTTATTCTTCGTTTGTTCGTTTTATTGTTTGTTGGTATGTTTGTTTGTTTTATTGTTTGTTTGTATGTTTGTTTGTTTTATTGTTTGTTGGTATGTTTGTTTGTTTTATTGTTTGTTTTTTACAATGATGTTTTTTGTGGTGTTATTATTGTTTGTGTTGTGTTGTTGCTTGCTTGTTTGTTTGTGATGTGTTGTTTGTTTGTGGTTGGTGTGTGTGTGTGTGAGAGAGAGAGAGAGAGAGAGAGAGAGAGAGAGAGAGAGAGAGAGAGAGTATCAACACAATTTCCATACCATATATTTACCAACAACTTTGTCATAACGTAACAGTGAGCCAGGGACTCTCGCTCTCTCTCTCTCTCTCTCTCTCTCATGATAAAAAACTGATCGACTTGTACCTGTGGTTCTTGTTTGTGTTTTAATTGTTATTTTAATACAACTTTTTATCTTATTTCTAATTTCTACTGTTGTTCCAGCCACATGTTGTATTGTTAATAATAATAATACGGTATTTATAATAATAAAAATAATGATGATAATAATAATAATTGAGACGATAATTATTAAAATAGGAGGCAGGAGGAGGAAGAGGGAAGGAATGATGATAGTTGAGAAGATGACAATGGTAGTGATAATGCTGGTTGTGGTAGTGATGGTAATATTATACACGTAACAATAATGGTTGCCCTTCGTGTACGAGGATGGCAGGCTCTAGAGCAACCTAGGCGTGAATTTGTTTAAGGTGTTAGAATCTGTCGCCAACACCACAACCACACCCTAAGTTAACGAGTTGTATGTCCCAGTTTCATTGAATAGTCCGAGAAGACCGGACAACTCGGCAACTGCACTGGCTAACCATTATTCCAGAATAAGATCCGCAAATCGATAAACATCCAGGTTCCCATTTACTGGTAAATAGAAAGCTAAATGACGTAAAAAAAAATGCTCATAGTTTCACTCTGTCCGGGAATCGAACAGGGGTCCACTCGTTTGCAAGGCGAGCATGCTGACTATTACACCACAGGTTGCCAAAATCTCGTTTAGTAAAAAATTTTTTTTTTTCCGTGCTGGTCAAGCCCCGACCAGAGGTTAGCTAGACCCCCGGACAACTCTTTCGGAGCTTGACCAGCACGTGGTATTGGTAATATTATCTCGACTTGATTATATGTTACAAATTCACTTGTGAGTTTTTCAATGTTTTGTTTTGTATAATATTTACTTATTCTAAGCTAAATGTTAACAAATAAATGACTTAAATAATACGAAAACAAACAAATAAAAGCGGAACTCCACCTAATATATACTGTATGTTACACTAAATAGGGATAATTGGCCATTAGTGATAACTTCTATGTATTTATCTTTTCTAGAAGCCTTTGACTGTCCATAAACGATCCTGTAGATCATAAATATACATATAAATGAATACCTTCATGCATAATGTAACCTGACCAGACCTAACCTAACTTAACCTAATCTAGCCTAACCTAACCTAACGTAACCTAACGTAATCTAGCCTTGTTGTTGTTGTTGTTGTTGTTCTTCTTCTTCTTCTTTTTCTTCATCTTCTTCTTCTTCTTCTTCTTCTTCTTCTCCTCCTCCTCCTCCTCCTCCTCCTCCTCCTCCTCCTCCTCCTCCTCTGCATTATACCATCATCAACTAAATTAAAATTCAAACGCCTTAACCTTACACACTGTGAACCCTGGGTTGGAGAGGGGGGATGGGGGAGGGCGGGGGAAGACTCACCTAAATCACCCAGCAGGCGCTTTGTGACACCCAACAAGTGACCTTTGGGTGGGGGCAGTTTTCTCGCCAGATCTAGACCAGTGGGCAGTGTTAACCCCCAAAGGTCACCGAGGCAGGAGTGACCTTTGGGAAGTTTCGGGATTATAAATAGAGTTGTAGGAGGTGGTGGTGGAGGTGGTAGGTTAGTGAAGTCCTTCGTGGTGGTGGTTTGTTGAAGAGGGTCTGTTTTTTTATTGTTTTTATGTTTGTTTGCTTGTTTTTATGTACGTTTATTTGTTTTATTGTTTGTTTGTTTGTTTTTTGCTTTATTGTTTGTTGGTATGTTTGTTTGTTTTATTGTTTTTGTTTGTTTTATTGTTTTTGTTTGTTTTATTGTTTTTGTTTGTTTTATTGTTTGTTTTTTAGAATGATGTTTTTTGTGGTGTCATTATTGTTTGTGTTGTGTTGTTGCTTGCTTGCTTGTTTGTTTGTGATGTGTTGTTTGTTTGTGGTTGGTGTGTGAGAGAGAGAGAGAGAGAGAGAGAGAGAGAGAGTATCAACACAATTTCCATACCATATATTTACCAACAACTTTGTCATAACGTAACAGTGAGCCAGGGACTCTCTCTCTCTCTCTCTCTCTCTCTCTCTCATGATAAAAAACTGATCGACTTGTACCTGTGGTTCTTGTTTGTGTTTTAATTTTTTATTTAATACGACTTTTTATCTTATTTCTAATTTCTATTGTTGTTCCAGCCACATGTTGTATTGTTAATAATAATAATAATAATAATAATAAAAATAAT
>NW_024716927.1:0-88891 GCF_018991925.1 Homarus americanus | reverse complement strand
TAATCTTGAATTATGATAATGGTGACAGTGGCCATGAGATGGTTGTGTGTATTGATCCCCTCCCTCCACACACACTATTTCATCGTTTTCTTGTCGATACACACAATAATGAACATACCACACACTGTTTACTTGGCACATTCTTTATATTAGTTTAGACTTATGACTATAAGCTGCACCCAATACAATATTTGGCAGCTTTTAAGTGCCAAATGTTTTTATTATTAGCGACACCCTGGGGGAGATGGTGGTGTGTGTGTGTGTGTCTTTTACATCACAACAAAAACAAGATATCTTAATAACAAGAAGTCAAGGTCAGTAGTCAAAGTCAAAGGTCAAGCACAGAGGTTAGGGTCAAAGTCAGAGGTTAAAGTCAAAACACGGCCAAGTTTTTAAGACAAATTATAACCCAAAAGGTTTACAATTAAGTCGTTTTATTTAGTTATTCGTCTATTTATCTATTCGTATATTCATTAACTCCACAGAACGTTAACATAAACACGACACACAAAGAACAGCCTAGTCCCAATCATTGTAAAAATTATCAATAACTTATAATCAACCAGTGTATTTACTCCCAGTCATTCTTACTTTTTGCACTGTCACTATGTTGAAATGCCCTGTAGTTTGAGCTTCTCCCCACCTAGTTATTATACAAGTACAAGTGATCGCAGGCCCTTCGTGCCCGGTGAAAGTTGGAATGCTCGTGACAGCATACAGAGAATGAGGGTGCGCCAAGTCAGTAGACTAGCATGGTTAATTAGGGTGCGCCAAGTCCGTAGACTTGCATCGTTTTCCATCGTAAATATAATGGTTAATTAATGCCTTCCTAAAAAACCATCGACATGGGACCAGGTTTGTTCCACTCTACGAAATTTTTTGCGATTTTTTCCACCAAGTTTGATGAAAAACGATTGCGCCGTTTCGGCTGCCCAGAACAGACACACACACACAGACAGACACAGACAGACAGACACACGGCTATTCCTATAGTATATTAGATATCATATTTGTATCACTTATGCTACTTGTATATTATTTGTAAATCAAGAGACCCATTCCTCAATTATGCTACTGTATATTTTCAGCCTTCCGGCTGCCATGCTCTTTCAATAAACCGTTAATTATTATTTTTATTATTATTATTATTATTATTATTATTATTATTATTATTATTATTATCACACACACACGCACACACAAGCGCGTGCAAACATACAAAAACAGACACACACTCATACAAAAATACACACACACATGTTAGATGTTCTGGGTAATAAGTTCTATATACAGGAGAGAACACAAACACCTGTATAGTTTTGTAGGTTCTGGTTTACTGGATAAGAGTATGTACACAGAGGTGGGTAGCACTGCTCCCTAGCTAAGGTCCTGGTCAACTACCATAGACGACGTATGGCAAGTGATACATTAGCAGCTTCCATACGTCGCCAGGCACATTAATTAAGCGTGTGGGATATGGTAATAACATTGCCACACGCTGCTAGCTAGGCTGAATAAATATAAATGGAGCACATACATAATATACATACATAGTACATAATCCAGCATACATAATATACATACACCTCCCTCCCCCCTATACGCTCATAGCAAAGTCTTGAGCGGACCTTTTCTTCTGGATCCGTTCTGAGCGTCGAGGGACTTCATCACTGGGAAGGGTATGGGACTCAACACTGGTGGCGGGGCCAGCAGAAGGCATTGTTACGGGGCGGAGAAAACGGCGGTTCCTCCACCACACACGACCACTGGGTAACCGCACCTGGTAGTCCCGTGACCTGCCGAGACCCATGACTACGCCTACTTTGTCCCAACGTAGGGAGGTCGGGTCCTGAACACGGACTTGGGTGCCGACACTCAACCTGGGGAGAGAACGGGCGTGGTCGTTGTAGCGGGCGACGACGTCCTGAACACGTTCGGCGGCTCGGCGATCACAATCCTCTGTCTTGGCCTGCCACTCCTTGGAGAAGGATTGAGGGTGAGCAGGGACACAAGAACGAAGGGGGCGTCCATACAAAACCTGGGCAGGGGAGCGTCCGGTGTAGTTAGGTGTGTTGCGGAGTTCAAGAAGACCCCGGTCGAAGGCCTCGCAGTCAATATTCCCAAAAGGGGCCACCTTAAGGATGAGGTGCTTCAAAGATTTGACAGCAGCCTCAGCGTGGCCGTTGGACTGCGGGTAATGGGGCGATGACAACACATGCCGGACTCCCCATCGGTCAAGGAACGCAGCAAAGTCCCGGCTTGTGAACTGAGGCCCTCCGTCGGTTCGCAGGCGTACAGGAACGCCCACGTCACGGAAGTAGTGGCGGAACTTGCTGATGGTGGCGGCAGACGTCGTGTCATTACCGCCCTTGATGACAACCGGCCAACCAGAGAGACGGTCGACGATAACCAGGAAGGACTTTCCTGACACACAGAAAAAGTCGGCCGACACAGACTCAAAGGGGCGGGTGGGGTTGTCGTCACTCATGAAGGGTACCTGCTGCTGGCTGGGTTGTAATACGTGGCGGGGCTTACACACCTGGACAGCATTGGAGATGTCGGGGTCGATGCCAGGCCGGAACACAGTCTGTCGTGCACGTCGTTTGGTGGCCTCAGCTCCACGGTGACTGTCGTGAAGGCGAGCCAAGGCGTGGGGACGTGATGCAGCAGGGACAACTACCGAAGGAGAGGTGTCACTGGCCAGAGGTAGGGGTAGGGCGGCAGCAGGGTAGTTGCTGCTCCCTTCATGCACCCTGTTGGCGTAATTTACCTCGAGAATCGGTGTTGGGAAGTCCTGGGAGATGATGGCCAACTCTTGACAATGTCTGTAGGACAGCAAGGGAGTCGGGACACCATTATGCACGTCAATCCAGGCCTGACACGACCTGTTGCCAAAGGTGACATGTGCATAGAGTGAACCCAGGGCTGGGGCCATCTGTGAACCATCTGCCATGACGCAGAGGTCCTCGGGAGGCGGTCCTAGATCGCTTGGAGAGAGCCCCAAGCATCGCAAATGCTGGGGACCGATGACTGTAGCATCAGCGCCGGTGTCGGGCAACATCTGAAGACGGGATGACACACCGCCGTAGGTCACGATGACGCTGATGTACTGGGGGACTTTGGTCCTGGGATGCGAGGAGTACACCCTCCTAAAATGGGTCGGGCTTTGTCCAGGGTCGTCGTGCCTCTGATTTGGCGACTGTGGGCGGCCCTCACTGGTAGAAGGGCGCCGAAGCTTCCGCCGACGCTGTCCCTTGGGTTCGTGGGTAGGGCAACACTTGTCATAGTGGCCCAGACGACCGCACACATTGCACTGTACGTACTTAGCTGGGCACCGCACTGTGAGCGACCAGTGGCCCATACGGTCACAACTGTTGCAGGTAGACTGAGCAGCTGGACATACCTGTGTTCCGTGCTGCTTACCACAGTTGTTGCAAAATGAACCGGGCGTGGACGTGGTGGGCGAAGGCGTAGGAGCAGACTTCTTGTCCTTCTTGTACCGGGAAACAGCGCGTACAGCTGTAGGGGGAGCTCGGATGGCAGAGGTGGCACACCTGGCAGCCTCATAGGAGCGACATATCGTCAACACATCCTGAAGAGAAGAGGAAGAGTCGAGGGAGGTGAGGCGTTGGACAAGTTCCTCGTCCTTAACACCCATCAGGATCACCTGCTTCAACTGGGTCTCCTCGCACTGCTGGTGGTGGCCTAAACATATATCTACCTCTTCCGAGGCTCTCTTAAGACGTACATAAAAAGCGTCAAAAGACTCACCCTCCATCTGTCTGCAGCTAAACAATTCCCTCCTGCGCAGAGCTTCATTCTGCTGTCCTTTGATGTGCCGTTGTAGAACGTCCAGTACCTCCTCTACAGACAGCGAAGAGGTTGGGGGTACCTGCAACGTATGTTCTAAGACACGCTGAACTTCCAAGGACAGGCACATACGCAGCTGGATGAGTTGTTTAGGCTGTGACAAACTCTGGAGATCCACCATTGTAGCATAATCAGCCCACCGCCGCCGCCATTCGCGAAAAGTCTGGAAATTTACATCAGGCTCCAAGATGGGCGGCGTTTGAGCTGCTGCTTTAGGTGGGGCTGGGGGGCGTGAAGGAAGCATGGATGAGGTATCTGAACCATTCAGTACCGAGGCAGTGTTAGAGCCAGGGGCTTGGTTAACAGTGAGGCGAGATATCAAGGCTTCAAACCGTGCACTGTCTTCCATTCTCCGTTGGTGGTCTCGTTCTGCCTCTGCTTGCCTTCTGTGCTCATCCGCCAAACGTCTGTGAGCTTCATCCTCGCGTCTCTCATCTCTCATAAACTTCATTAAGGCAATTATCTCTGGAGATAACGCTGAATGTTGAGGTGAAGGGCTGCGCGATGTTGTGGGAGCTGGGCCGGCCTGGTCATCCATCTCTGGGGGACTATCATCCGCTTGACTCATCCAGGCGCTGGGTCCACGGCTACGTAAGGCATGAGACATAACTACTTTATCTGTGTACTGTGTCTTAAATCAGTGTTGACCGGTCAGCCCGTCGTATCAACAAGATTTCAGACAAAAAAATTTAATTAAATACACAGATAAGTAGGTTATATATATAAAATATATATAAGAAAACCGCGCGGTCAGCAAGTGTTAGTACATGTATGTGTGTGTGTCCCAGGCAGGCAGAGCGTCTCGCCCCAGCTGTGAGGGGGGGTGGAGGCGGCGCTGTGAGGGAGGGGGGTGGAGATAGGAGTAGCTCAGTCGCTCTCTGTAAACGGTCAGAGGAGGGTGCGCTGAGCTCTACACCCCACAAATGCCCAGAACATGCCGTATACCTTGGAAATCCGTTCGAACAAGGTCACACATGAATGGCACGAAACACACAATGCACTAAACACTTCACAGAAAATCACTGTCACTGACACTGCTCAAAGTTGCGAAATTCTTCGAGGGATGACGCGGGGTTGACCCAAGGCGGGGATCCATCAGCCGGCTTTCCACAAACTTGCACTAATCACTCGTAATAATCCAGTAAAACTACGCACTGCGCCATGTTAGATGTTCTGGGTAATAAGTTCTATATACAGGAGAGAACACAAACACCTGTATAGTTTTGTAGGTTCGGTTTACTGGATAAGAGTATGTACACAGAGGTGGGTAGCACTGCTCCCTAGCTAAGGTCCTGGTCAACTACCATAGACGACGTATGGCAAGTGATACATTAGCAGCTTCCATACGTCGCCAGGCACATTAATTAAGCATGTGGGATATGGTAATAACATTGCCACACGCTGCTAGCTAGGCTGAATAAATATAAATGGAGCACATACATAATATACATACATAGTACATAATCCAGCATACATAAATACATACACACACACACACACACACACACATGAATCAGACCGTTACAAGATATAACACTAGGGTAATACTTTGTCAGGCCAGACCTGCTGACCAAGGCGGTGTTAAGAGAATTGATCATACGTATATTACTACTATTAACCCGACTTATTTTACGACCATTACTGTCATTGTGTTCTGTGTGTGTGTGTGTGTGTGTGTGTGTGTGTGTGTGTGTGTGTGTGTGTGTGTATGTGTGTGTACCAATCAACACTAAGTAGATACATCCACATTCAACTGATCACATCCTCAATATACACACACACAACATAAATGAGCCTTATCGCCTCAACAGCCTCAGAACAACATATCATTTCACCTTCACCATACTGTACATGTTAAGGTGTGTCACAGGTTCCGATATGTAAAGTAAAAGGTAACATAATCATCATATTTGGTATTTGTAAAACACCTGTAAGAAAACACTTAAAACCGAGATGGAAAAAATAGTGAACAGGAAAACCATTTTATCTAGCAACAACTTTGGAGAAATATTGAATCATTCTTTCATACATTTCTCAAAGTCTTGGTGTAAGAATGTATGAATGTATGAATGTATACAAACCATGTGGCATATTCTGATAGATTAGGTATTTATTTATGATTTTTTACTTTTGTTTTTGCTTACATAAAATGAATGGAAATGGATATGCTGTACAGCCCTGCGGAGACCTACACTGTGTATACGTTAGGGGGTTTCAATTAGACACATACAGTATATATATTTTTTTATAGTATGCAGAAGCTATGAATTAATCTACATGAATCTACAACATCAAAGGCTGACAATCTAGAACAAGGTAATTGAATTTATGTTACGGTGAATTGTGGATCAGGTGAATTATGAATCGAGTGAATCATGGATCAGGTGAATTGTGAATCAGGTGAATCATGGATCAGGTGAATCAGGGATCAGGTGAATCATGAATCAGGTAAATCATGAATCAGGTGAATCATGAATCAGGTAAATCATAAATCAGGTGAATTGAGGACCAAGTGAATCATGAACCAGGTGAATCGTGAAAATCATGGATCAGATCACAAGACCAAGTCAATACTGCGTAGCTTGAATCTCTTAAATTTAGTCCCAGGTTCGGATACATAAAGGCTCCTACGACAATAATTTCTCGTAAGGATACATTTAACTGTTCGACTTGTGGCAAAACACAAAACCAACCTTCATATAGAACCCCAAAAATACACTGAGACTCACCCTTAACTACAAACGTTCACACGCCACCAGTTAGGAAAACAAAATCACGTAAGTTAATAGCATAATAGACTCTATCAACGTGTGCAATCACACCATAATGTTGATGTTATTGTTGCAGTTTTTCTGTTGTTGTTTTAAGCTTACATTAAACAGCATAGTAATTATATCATCTTCCCTCTCATTTATGGTGGGTGTTCGTCGTCACTATCAGCTGGTCTGGTGTGTGTTTATGTCGTCACTATCAGCCGGTCTGGTGTGTGTTTATGTCGTCACTATCAGCTGGTCTGGTGTGTGCTTATGTCGTCACTATCAGCTGGTCTGGTGTGTATATGTCGTCACTATCAGCTGGTCTGGGGTGTGTTTATGTCGTGACTATCAGCTGGTCTGGTGTGTGTTTATGTCGTCACTATCAGCAATCCCGACGTTAGAATGGCTCCTTTACTTCACAGAATATTTGCATGCTGCTGAAATTTCAGTTCATAAAATTGTAACCTCTATAAATGAACTAATAGACAGCATTGTAGATGCCGGGATAGGACGTGTGGACGCGAAGCTTGTGCCTGTGCAGACGCTTCTTGAAGCTTTAAAAATAGCCAAGTTGCAGTATCATTTAACTCCTATTTTCAATGACAATGAGGTTCAATATCATTACCCACTGTTGGAGTCAACCCTCACGCACAATGCAATTCTGATCCACATTCCTATGCGAGGGCAACATGAGTTTAATGCATGGCATTTAGAACCCTTCCCCTGGTTTGTGAACGACACACTGTATACCCTAGATAGGCCTAAAGAACTTTTCTTAGTAGATGAAGAATATTCATTGTTATCAATAGAGGATTCTGAGGTACTGTCACGGTGTAAGTCGTCTTATCTACACCTACACGTATGTCCAGCCTACATGTTTGCATTTATTCCTGCTGCAGAGGGAATATGTGAATTGGCAGTCATACAACCAAATGTACGCACAGCGTTAGCGCAATGCAGTTATAGGCCAGTTAGTCTAAAGACTGTGTTCCACGCTCACCTTCACAATGTGCAGTATTTGTTCTTTCCAAATCTCACTACTGTAATTTTAAAATGCCAAAATGGTGTTAAGCAGCTAGTTGTGAAAGGGCATTACAAGGCTCCTGATTACTGTGAAATCACTTGTAGTACATTACGGACCTTGCCTACTCATCAGCATTTTGCGTTAAATCGAAAACTCAAGTCTGCTTTAATTCCACTTCCTATAATGAATTTCACTATCAAGGATATTCAAATAGTATCAGAGAAATTAAAAGTGTTAGCTTTCTTGAACGAGACACATTTTGCTGATTTGAATAATAACTTGCCATTTTACCTGTCACGGGAATTTGCACTACCAAGTCTTACGATTCCCTCTATTCTGTTAATTCTGGCAATAATGTTCCTGTTCTGTTATTACCGGGCAGTATCATCCAAATTCAACATTGTTCATAATATACTAACCCGTACGACACAAAAGTCTAGGTCCCCTGTAGTAGAGAATACCCCTACAGTAATTTCCCCAGCTTAGTGTCTACATATCTGTTTATAACATGGTTAGGGTTGTCTAGGATGTACTGTACTCTGTGAGTTATTTAGGCCTCATGGAGCTCGGCTGGTAGGTGACCGAGCGATGTAATAGGCCCCTGTCTCATCAACAGAACATATTATATAAATGGGTCAATACATCTGATATTATATTCAGATTCACCACCCTGTAACTTTCCACTGTCTATGAGTAAGACATGAGATTGACACGTGAGCGGGCAACTTACCCAAGAGGGCGAGACCCATAGCTCAGCATTTCTGTAAGCACGCACTGCGATGCCCCTAAGCTTCAGTAGCTCACCTCAAGTTATATCGTAAGGACGTGACCTAACGTTTATCATACATAAACGCCGTCCCTTTCTCATTCACTCCTAGACAGTGAGACTTACGGTTGATATACACTCAGGAAATATATCTACAACCTTTTATCATAAAACAAAGGAACTACCGTTTGGGTTTCGTTACTTAAAACCCAAATATAAATATGTGTGAACGGACTGGTTAATTGGACAAGAAGCCGATTCACTGGTGTGTGTTTATGTCGTTACTATCAGCTGGTCTGGTGTGTGTTTATGTCGTCAATATCAGCTGGTCTGGGGTGTGTTTATGTCGTCACTATCAGCTGGTCTGGTGTGTGCTTTTGTCGTTACTATCAGCTGGTCTGGTGTGTGTTTATGTCGTCACTATCAGCTGGTCTGGTGTGTGCTTATGTCGTCACTATCAGCTGGTCTGGTGTGTGCTTATGTCGTCAATATCAGCTGGTCTGGGGTGTGGCTTATGTCGTCTATCAGCTGTGGTCTGGGTGTGTGTTTATGTCGTCAATATCAGCTGGTCTGTGGTGTGTGCTTATGTCGTCACTATCAGCTGGTCTGGTGTGTGCTTATATCATCGTCCTATCAGCTGCTCTGGGGGTGTTGTATCGTCACTATCAGCTGTGGTCTGGTGTGCTTTGTCGTTACTATCCGGCTGGTCTGGTGTGTGTTTTATGTCGTCACTATCAGCTGGTCTGGTGTATGTTTATTTCGTTGCTATCAGCTGGTCTGGTGTGTGCTTATGTGCGTCTGTCAGCTGGTCTGGTGTGTGTTTATGTCGTTACTATCAGCTGGTCTGGGGTATGTTTATGTCGTTACTATCAACTGGTCTGGTGTGTGTTTATGTCGTTACTATCAGCTGGTCTGGTGTGTGTTTATGTCGTTACTATCGGCTGGTCTGGTGTGTGCTTATGTCGTCACTATCAGCTGGTCTGGTGTGTTTATGTCGTCACTATCAGCTGGATCTGGTGTGTGTTTTGTTCGTTACTATCAGCTGGTCTGGTGTGTGCTTATGTCGTCACTGTCGAAGCTGGTCTGGTGTGTGTTTATGTCGTTACTATCAGCTGGTCGAATTGTGTGTTTTATGTCGTTACTATCAGCTGGTCACCAGGGGTGTGTTTATGTCGTTACTATCAGCTGGTCTGGTGTGTTTATGTCGTTACTATCAGCTGGTCTGTGGTGTGTGTTTATGTCTTACTATCAGCTGGTCTGGGGTGTGCCCTTCGTCACTATCAGCTGGTCTGGGGTTAATGTTTATGTCGTCACTATCAGCTGGTCTGGTGTGTGTTTTATGTCGTCACTATCAGCTGGTCTGGGGGTGTGTTTATGTCGTCACTATCAGCTGGTCTGGTGTGTGTTTATGTCGTCACTATCAGCTGGTCTGGTGTGTGTTTATGTCGTCACTATCAGCTGGTCTGGGGGTGTGTGTTTATGTCGTCACTATCAGCTGGTCTGAGTGTGTATATATCTCGTCAATATCCAGCTGGTCTGGGGGGTGTCATTTTATGTCGTCACTATCAGCTGGTCTGGGGTGTGTTTGTATGGTTACTATCAGCTGGTATGGTGTGTCCTTATGTCGTCACTATCAGCTGGTCTGGTGTGTTTATGTCATCACTATCAGCCGGTCTGGTGTGTGTTTATGTCGTCACTATCAGCTGGTCTGGTGTGTGTGCTTGCCATCGTCACTATCCAGCTGGTCTGTGGTGTGTGCTTATGTCGTCACTATCAGCTGAATCTGGTGTGTGTTTATGTCGTTACTATCAGCTGGTCTGTGGTGTGTGTTTATGTCGTCACTATCAGCTGGTCTGGTGTGCATGCTTATGTCGTCACTATCAGCTGGTCTGGTGTTGTTTGTATCATCACTATCAGCCGGTCTGGTGTGTGTTTTATGTCGTCACTATCAGCTGGTCTGGTGTGTGTATGTCGCCACTATCGGCTGGTCTGGTGTTAACTTATGTCGTCGCTATCAGCTGGTCTGGTGTGTGTTTGTCGCGTTACTATCAGCTGGTCTGGTGTGTGTTTTATGTCGTTACTATCAGCTGGTCTGGGGAGTGTGCATTTTATGTCGTCACTATCTGGCTGGTCTGGTGTGTGTTATGTCGTTACTATCAGCTGGTCTGGGGTGTGTTTATGTCGTCACTATCAATGGTCTGGTGTATCTATTATGTCGTCACTTTATCCAGCTGGTCTGAATTGTGCTTATGTCGTCACTATCGGCTATTAAGATGCAGGTGTGTGTTTGTATGTCGTGCTATCAACTGGTCTGGTGTGTGTTTATGTCGTCACTATCAGCTGGTCTGGTGTGTGTTTTGCTCTCGTCACTATCAGCTGGTCTAGGGTGTGGCATGTGTATGTGCCACTATCAGGCTCTTGGTCTGGTGTGTGCCCATGTCGTCACTATCATGGTCTGGTGTGTGTTTATGTCGTTACTATCAGCTGGTCTGGTGTGTGTGTTTATGTCGTTACTATAAGCTGTGGTGCACCAGGGTGTGTTTATGTCGTTACCTCAAGCTGGTCTGGTGTGTGTTTATGTCGTTACTATCAGCTGGTCTGGTGTGTGTTTATCATGCGTCCCACTTTATCAGCTGGTCTGGTGTGTGTTTATCGTTATCAGCTGGTCTGGGGTGTGTTTATGTCACGTCACTATCAGCTGGTCTGGTGTGTGTTTATGTCGTCGCACCTATCAGCTGGTCTGGTGTGTGTTTATGTCGTCACTATCAGCTGGTCTGGTGTGTGTTTTATGTCGTTACTATCAGCTGGTCTGGTGTGTGTTTATGTCGTTACTATCAGCTGGTCTGGGGTGTGTTTATGTCGTCGCTATCAGCTGGTCTGGTGTGTGTTTTATATCGTTACTATCTGGCTGATTGGTGTGTGTTTATGTCGTTACTATCAGCTGGTCTGGGGTGTGTTTATGTCGTTACTATCAGCTGGTCTGGTGTGTCCTTATCGTTTACTATCAGCTGAATTAGGGTGTGTTTATGTCGTCTATCAGCTGGTCTGGTGTGTGTGTTATGTCGTTACACTATCAGCTGGTCTGGTGTGTGTTTTATGTCGTCACTATCAGCTGGTCTGGGCAACGGCATGTTTTATGTCTCGCGTCACTATCAGCTGGTCTGGTGTGTGTATGTCGTCACTATCAGCTGGTCTGGTGTGTATTTTATGTCGTTACTATCAGCTGGTATGGTGTGTTGTTTTATGTCGTTACTATCAGCTGGTCTGGTGTGTGTATATGCGTCACTATCAAGCTGGTCTGGTGTGTGTTTATGTCGTTACTATCATCAGCTGGTCTGCGGTGTGTTTATGTCGTCACTATCAGCTGGTCTGGTCTATTGTGTTTATGTCGTCACTATCAGCTGGTCTGTGGTGTGTGCTTATGTCGTCACTATCAGCTGGTTCTGGTGTGTGCTTATGTCGTCACTATCAGCTGGTATGGTGTGTGTTTATGTCGTTACTATCAGCTGGTGTGGGGAATTATTGTTTATGTCGTCGCCATCATTTGGTCTGGTGTGTGTTTATGTCGTCACTATCAGCTGGTCTGGGGGTGTGTTTATGTCGTCACTATCAGCTGGTGGTATTGTGTTTATATGCGTCTTATCAGCTGGTCTGGTGTTGTGTTTTGCTCTGGCAAAACCACTATCCAGCTGGTCTGGTGTGTGTTTATATCGTCACTATCAGCCGGGTCTGGTGTGTGTTTATGTCGTCTCAGCTGGTCTGGTGTATGTCGTCACTATCAGCTGGTCTGGTGTGTGGCAGCACATGTAAATCTCACTATCTGGCTGGTATGGTGTGTGTTTATATGGGTACTATCAGCTGGTCTGGTGTGTTTATGTCGTCACTATCAGCTGGTCTGGTGTTGTGTTTATGTCAAATGCACTATCAGCTGGTCTGGTGTGTGTTATGTCGTCACTATCAGCTGGTCTGGTGTGTGTTTATGTCGTTACTATCAGCTGGTCTGGGGGTGTGTTGTTTATGTCGTCACTATCAGCTGGTCTGGTGTTGTGTGTTTATGTCGTCGCCTCAGCTGGTCTGGTGTGTGTATTTATGTCATTACTATCAAGCTGGTCTACAGAATTGTGTTTATATGCGTCACTATCAGCTGGTCTGGGGTGTGTTTATGTGGTACTATCAGCTGGTCTGGTGTGTGTGTTTATGTGTCACTATCAGCTGGTCTGGTGTGTGTTTATGTCGTTACTATCAGCTGGTCTGGGGTGTGTTTATGTCGTTATATCAGCTGGTCTGGTGTGTGTTTATGTCGTCTCAGCTGGTCTGGTGTGTGTTTGTCGTTACTATCCAGCTGGTGGTGTGTGTGTGTTTATGTCGTCACTATCAACTGGTTTTGGGGTGGCTGTTTATGTCGTTACTATCAACTGGTCTGGTGTGTGTTTATGTCGTCATATCAGCTGAATTGGTGTGTGTTTATATCGTTACTATACGGCTGGTCTGGGTGTATTTATGTCGTCACTATCAAGCTGGTGCAATTGTGTGTTATGTCGTTACTATCAGCTGGTCTGGGGTGTGTTTATGTAAGTCACTATCAGCTGGTCTCAGGTGTGTTTATGCTCGTTACTATCAGCTGGTCTGGGGTGTGTTTATGTCGTCACTGTCAGCTGGTCTGGGGTGTGTTTATGCTTCATCTTTATCTGGCTGGTCGGGTGTGTTTATGTCGTACTATCAGCTGGTCTGGGGTAACTGTTTATGCTCGTCACTATCAGCTGGTCTGGGGAATGTGTTTATGTCACGTCACTATCTAGCTGGTCTGGTGTGTGTTTATGTGGGTACTATCAGCTGGTCTGGTGTGTGTTTATCCTCGTTACTATCAGCTGGTCTGGTGTGTGTTTATGTCGTCACTATCAGCTGGTCAGGTGTGTTTATGTCGTTATATCAAGCTGGTCTGGTGTGTGTTTATGTCGTCGCTATCAGCTGAATTCAGGGTGTGTTTATGTCGTTACTATCAGCTGGTCTGGGGTGTGTTTATGTCGTCACTATCAGCTGGTCTGGTGTGTGTTTATGTCATTCTATCTGGCTGGTGCTGCGGTGTGTTTATGTCGTTACTATCAGCTGGTCTGGGGTGTTTATGTCGTCACTGTCAGCTGGTCTGGGGAATGTTTATGTCGTTACTATCAGCTGGTCTGGGGTGTGTTTATATCGTTACTATCAGCTGGTCTGGGGTGTGTTTTATGTCGTCACTGTCAGCTGGTCTGGGGTGTGTTTATGTCGTTACTATCGCTGGTATGGTGTGTTTATGTCGTCACTATCAGCTGGTCTGGTCAATAATGTTTGTATCGTCACTATCGGCTGGTCTGGGGTGTGTTTTATGTCATTTATCAGCTGGTCTGGTGTGGCCCGCTTATGTCGTTACTATCAGCTGGTCTGGGGTGTGTTTATGTCATTACACTATCAGCTGGTCTGGTGTGTGTTTATGTCGTCACTATCAGCTGGTCTGGTGGCGTGTTATGTCGTTACTATCAGCTGGTCTGGTGTGTGTTATCGTTACTATCAGCTGGTCTGGGGTGTGTTTATGTCGTCACTATCAGCTGGTCTGGGGGTGTGTTTATGTCGTACTATCCCAGCTGGTCAGGAATTTGTGTTTATGTCGTCACTGTCAGCTGGTCTGGGGTGTGTTTATGTCGTTACTATCAGCTGAATCTGGTGTGTGTGCTTATGTCGTTACTATCAGCTGGTCTGGTGTGTGCTTATGCTCGTCACTATCAGCTGGTCTGGTGTGTGTTTATGTCGTTACTCTCAGCTGGTCTGGGGAATTGTGTTTATGTCGTCACTATCAGCTGGTCTGGGGGTGTGTTTATGTCGTCACTATCAGCTGGTCTGGTGTGTGTTTATGTCGTCACTATCAGCTGGTCTGGTGTGTGTTTTATGTCGATTACTAACTCAGCTGGTCTGGGGTGTGTTTATGTCGTCACTATCAGCTGGTCTGGTGTGTGTTTATGTCGTCACTATCAGCTGGTCTGGTGTGTGTTTGTATGTCGTTACTATCAGCTGGTCTGGTGTGTGTTTATGTCACGTCACTATCAGCTGTGGTCTGGTGTGTGTGTTTATGTCGTTACTATCCAGCTGGTCTGGTGTGTGTTTATGTCGTCACTATCAGCTGGTCTGGGGTGTGTTTATGTCGTTACTATCAGCTGGTCTGGGGTGTGTTTATGTGGGTACTATCGGCTGGTCTGGGTGGCTGTGCTTATATGCGTTACTATCAGCTGAATGGTGTGTGCTTGTATAAATCGCACTATCCTTTGTGGTCTGGTGTGTGTTTATGTCGTTACTATCAGCTGTTCTGGGGGTGTGTTTGTATCGTCACTATCAGCTGGTCTGGGGTGTGTTTATGTCGTCACTATCAGCTGGTCTGGTGTGTGTTTATGTCGTCACTATCAGCTGGTCTGGTGTGTGTTGTAATACGTTACTATCAGCTGGTGGGGTGTGTTTATGTCGTCACTATCAGCTGGTCTGGGGTGTGTTTATGTCGTTACTATCAGCCTTTGGTCTGGTGGCGTATTTTATGTCGTTACTATCAGCTTGTCTGGTGTGTGCTTATGTATCGTCACTATCAGCTGGTATGGTGGCAATATTTATGTCGTTACTATCGACTGGTCTGGGTGTGTTTTTATGCGTTTACTATCAGCTGAGGCATAATTGTGTGTTTGCTGTCGTTACTATCAGCTGGTCTGGGGTGTGTTTGTCGTCACTATCAGCTGGTCTGGGAACACATGTTTATGTCGTCACTATCAGCTGGTCTGGTGTGTGTTTATGTAAATCACTATCAGCTGGTATGGTGTGTGTGTTTATGTCACGTTACTATCAGCGCAGTGGGAATTGTGTTTATGTCGTCTTTTATCAGCCGGTCTCGAGGTTGTGTGTTTGTCGTCACTATCAGCTGGTCTGGTGTGTGCTTATGTCGTCACTATCAGCTGGTCTGGTGTGTGTTTATGTCGTCACTATCAGCTGGTACTGCTTGATCCACTTTTGCCCACCATTTGCTGTATGGGTAGCAGGCAAAAGCAGATAAGCAGAAAGTGTATTGGCGATAAACAGAGGAGATCAGACATTATGTTGACCTTGCCTGAGAGATGCGACTGGAGAGAGAACAGCACAGAGAAGGAAGGAAGGAAGGAAGGAAGGAAGGAAGGAAGGAAGGAAGGAAGGAAGGAAGGAAGGAAGGAAGGAAGGAAGAAGGGAGGGAGAGGGAGGAGGAGGAAGGAAGGAAGGAAGGAAGGAAGGAAGGAGAAGGAAGGAAGGAAGGAAGAAGGAAGGAAGAGGAAGGAAGGGAGGGAGGGAGGGAGGGAGGGAAGAAGGAAGGAAGGAAGGAAGGAAGGAAGGAAGGAGGAAGGAAGAGGAAGAGGGACTTGTTTGTATTCTTGGACTTAACGGGGACCTGTCTGGGTGCCTTTTACGTGACGAGGATGATGTGATGGACCTGTAAAATGGAGGTCAGGGTGGAGGATGGTTGTGTCACGTGCGGGTCATGGGTGGAGGATGGCAGTGTCACGTGCGGGTCATGGTAGAGGATGGCAGTGTCACGTGCGGGTCATGGTAGAGGATGGCAGTGTCGTGCGTCATGGTGGAGGGATGGCAGTGTCACGTGCGGGTCATGGTAGAGGATGGCAGTGTCACGTGCGGGTCATGGTAGAGGATGGCAGTGTCGTGCGGGTCATGGTGGAGGATAGCAGTGTCGTGCGGGTCATGGTAGAGGATGGCAGTGTCGTGCGGGTCAGGGTGGAGGATGGCAGTGTTACGTGCCGGTCATGGTGGAGGATGGCAGTGTCACGTGCAGGTCATGGTGGAGGATGGCAGTGTTACGTGCGGGTCATGGTGGAGGATGGCAGTGTCACGTGCGGGTCAAGCGGTGGAGGATAGTACATGTGCGGGTCATGGTAGAGGATGGCAGTGTCAATGCGGGTCATGTGGTGGAGGATGGCAGGTCACGTGCGGGTCATAGAGGATGGCAGTGTCACGTGCGGGTCATGGTAGAGGATGGCAGTGTCACGTGCGGGTCACAGAGTGATGGCAGTGTCACGTGCGGGTCATGGTGGAGGATGGCAGTGTCACGTGCGGGTCATGGTGGAGGATGGCAGTGTCACGTGCGGGTCATGGTAGAGGATGGCAGTGCCACGTGCGGGTCATGGTAGAGGATGGCAGTGTCACGTGCGGGTTATGATGGAGGTTGTAGTATGAAGTATGCAGGATGACTAAGGATACCATATCATGTGCAGGTCATGGTAGAGGATGTGAGTCACGTGCAGGCTATCAGGTAAGTCGTGGTGCTGGGTGTAAGTGAGGACCAAGGAACCAAAGTTTACACACGAAGGATAATGCCATCAGTCAGGACCATCATTGTACTATACAGTCACCATCTAACTAACACGAGAGGTAACAGTTGACAGCTAAACGTCACAGATCTTACACAACTCTAGACAATGATTTAAATACATTACGTAAATATGAAATCTTTTAATATAGATCACATGTAGATGCTGAGATGTTGCCGGTACAGTATTTAATGTAAGGTTTGTGTGTGGATGAGTAAAAGGATCCCAGAAGATGTTGGCCATTCTCAGGGGTGACTCAACTAAAGCTGTGATATTTAGATGATATGACTGCAGTAGGAAGGTGGTGTTTAGTGAGGGATTATTATTGTGTTCTGATGTGATTTTTATACATATATTCAATTCAATTACGAAAAATCATTTTATTAGGCCAATTTGTCAGGAAATATTCACTGTAGCGCGGAACGGTCTCCAGCACAAAACAGATAAATAATAATTTATTCTCTGTTCATTGTGGAAAATAGTTTACGTTGTCCCAGGTAGAGGAGGACAGCTCTCAAGCATGTAAATTATCTTTTGATATGAAGTTACAGTAGCTGAGGTACCGGATGCTTCACTCTGAGGAAGTTAGCTTGTTGTAGATGAAATTCGATAAAAGAATTGTCATCAACCGATACGTTCAACTTTAGAGTCATATTACAGGTCACTTCCCGCCCAGGAAATCGTTTAATAAACAAATACTGTTGAAGCTGTAGTGTGGTAAATACAAGAGATAATGACACACTCCATACAACTTGTCAACACTGGGTGCTATATGTGGTGTACAACAAGGGGGTGTTACCATCACTGGCGACCTACAGTTCAGCAGAGCATCATGAGCTCCACCCAGCGGCCATGACGTCCCTCCCTGGGCCCGCTGAACACAAGCCAGGATGGTGTTGATACCCACACTGACCACATCAACATTGGACGTTTGCTTTCAGTTAGTTTGGATCACACGGTTTAAGATCACTGTATAATTTAGAGATAACCAGGGCAGTATTCTGCTTGTACGACCTGAAGTAAAGGTGCTGTTAGAGGTCTTCCTCCTCCAAACAGTACTGGCCGAGGATGTCATCGTGACCTATGAAATAACAGAGCGCAGCGTCACATGAGATTTAAGAGATCACAATTGGACGATTCATTCTCCTGATCTAATCCCCTATTATTTTCCTTCGAGGTATCTCAGGCAGAAGGTCTAGATCCAGCACAGCAACATCACGTAATTTATAGAAGTCTCTGTATGTTTCCTCCACGAGATATTCGGAGAGAGAGAGTCATGAAGGATGAGGTCGGAAGAATAAGACGGTCAGTTGTGAAGAGTGAAATCCGACTATAATCAGATTACGGAATTTGTCCTCGGTCCATCGTAGGACACAGCTGGTGGAATGGCATCATCATCCTGCTGAAACCATCTGTGCTGCCATTGACAACACAGCTGCCGACTTGAGAACACAGACATCCATATATCATTGAGGTTAAGTAATCCGTTCAATTAGACTTTTAAAACGTTTATCATGTTTTCTTTACCAAATCTTGAAAGTAAGAGAAAAAAAAATACCCCGAGCGTCGTTGGTGGTGGCTTCAGGATAATGGATTCCATGAACAATGTATAGATCAGGCGGGACTGCTAAGAGATCCGTTGAAAGCGGTTTAGAGTCGCTCGTGAATACAGTGGCGATGGATGATATCGCTTACCACTACGACCATCCCTTTGTGGGCTCCCGTGTCTGTGTGTTTTAGTGTGTTTGAGTGTGTGTACAGTATATATATATATATATATATATATATATATATATATATATATATATATATATATATATATATATATATATATATATATATATATATATATATATATATATATATATATATATATATATATATATATATATATATATATATATATAAAAATATATATACATATATATAAACGGTTTATTATCAGAGTGCAGCCGGTGGCTGAAAATATACAGACTTACATTCGATTTAGACATAATGATATAATATGCATTGAATACATTTACAGGGCTGTACAGTACATAAATCAGGAGTTGTTTATTATTTTAACAATAGATGGGATGGTGCTGTTCTTATATCTATCGGTGCGGGCTCTTATGGGCTGAATATATATATATATGTGTGTGTGTGTGTGTGTGTGTGTGTGTGTGTGTGTGTGTGTGTGTGTGTGTGTACAGTATGTGTGTGTGTGTGTGTGTGTGTGTGTGTGTGTGTGTGTGTGTGTGTGTGTGTGTGAGCTTTATCACCAGTAAGATGGATCAGTTCCTCGTGAAACCAATTCAGTCCATTAATGTCGCGGTTATAACGTGTCTCCAGTGTACAGTATGTTACACCGAACGATATATGATACAATAAGCTCTGAGTTGTTTTAATGTAATGAATAACAACCCTGACGCTAACTTAACCTAGCCTAACCTAATCTAACGCAACTAAACCTAGCCTAACCTAATCTAACCTAACCTCATCCCCAAAATAGCGTTAAGGTGGTAAATATTTAAGTGAAATAAGCTGGGGCGGAGACTCCTCAGGTAATCCATATAATGTTACTTAGTTTCAGACAATAGTAAATATTACACACTAACCTTGATAGATTTCTGAAGCATAAGTAACAGATAGACAGATTGAGAGACGGATACTTTCTACAGTAAGCCCACCATAAAAGTTGACAGTGATTCAGCGTGTACAGTTGCAAACAAAATCCCCCGAACACTTGGCAATATTTAGTATCTAATTCTGGATCGTATAAATGATTAGTTTATATCTAATAACCCTCTTTTTCATCACATATGTCGGAACCACAAAATGAAAAAAAAATAAACTACTAAATATAAAGAAAAATATGATAAAATACATTAAAATTCCAATCTCCTTCTCCTAATGACCCTCAAATACTTACAGACCAGATACCACCGAGTCTCCAGGAAATTCTGTCTACAACTACACATATAAAACACATTGAACAAACTAAGGAGGTAAAAACTATCACTCCTCACATCACAAATCCTCACGTTCCACCTCATATCACATACGAAATAAGGTCTATACACTTATGAGTATTGATATAACATGGCAAATATTTTAAGGGAGTATTTAGTGTATCTATGAATCATTAGTCTCCTAGCAGCCACAGTTACCATACGCTTGGAGTCAAACCCATGAACATAGTTACCGCTCAAGATGTCACCAGAGAAAATGGATATGATAGATTACGATAGAAAATGGAAATGACAGGTTTTGGAGAGAGATCGATGAGGAGAATACAAAGGAGAGAGAGAGAGAGAGAGAGAGAGAGAGAGAGAGAGAGAGAGAGAGAGAGAGAGAGAGAGAGAGAGAGGGAGAGGAGAGAGAGAGAGAGAGAGAGAGAGAGAGAGAGAGAGAGAGAATACATAGGCGATTAAGGACAGGAAAAGTAAAATAACGATGGTGAGCGAAGGAGAAAAGCGAAGGCGGGATGTAATACAATAAAAAAAATAAAAAAAATTACTAGAGGAAAAAAGAAGGGGTGGTACACTCCCAACAAGGACAACAACGCACTGTAATTCTCTCCACACTTATGTACGTTATCATACCAGTAAGGTGAGAGGCTGACTGGCTTGTGTAAGTTTCCAAAACACTCTCTCGTACTGTTACTGGTCAAATGAATCTAATAATTTTAGTCTTAATAAAACGTCAAAATACATCATGATATTTTATGGTCATACGACAATAAACTTTATAGGAGGTTGTATAATGAGTTTATAGTTGATACTGGTTTTATTTTTGGAACGTATGAGTGTACGTGTGTGTGTGTGTGCGTGCGTGTGTACGTGTGTGTGTGTGTGTGTGCGTGTCAACACCGCCTGCGTCGCTCTCCTCTCCTCTCTTGATAGGAGAACCAGCATCCGCCATGAATAATTACAACCATGAACTCCAACACAGCTCACCGACACTACCAGCGGTCATATTGTGTTTCCTTCTGCCTCTGTGTGTGTGTGTGTGTGTGTGTGTGTATTAATTAGACCGTAAACCAGGTCCTCCGTTCTAGGGTAATATCAGATCGCTCCTTTGTTCATACACTGGCGCTAATTCCTAAGTATGTATATATGTATGTAGTGAACACACATGTAAATAATGATCTCATTGGCATAACAATTCTTTCTCTATCTTGAATAAACTTCATTGTTAATTTGAGATCATTTGTGTGTTGTTTACTGTATGGAGAACTTAGACCCCTCTGCTGTTCTCGTGAGTACTCTTCTTCTGGACACATTAGTCACAGCACTCCACCTTCACGTTCATACTCATTAAAACTTACGAGAGGAAACACAACTTATTGCCAAGAGAGGAACCTTTACAAGCAAACTTTTGCAGCCAGACCAGCTAACTGCTCACAACATTAGAACTTTCCTCCTCACGTCATCACCATTTTACACTTATCCCGCCTTGCCTCACACTAAACCACATTTAGACATGATAGTGAGTATCAACTACCTCATTTATACACACAAATGTTCAAACTTCTAGTAACGTAAAAAATCTTCAAATCCCTGTAAAATTATAAGGGAATTTAAGATTTTCGATATATACATATGTAAATACACAAAATAATAACAAACGCTGTTAAATGATACTAATGGGTCGGCCTCACAAACGATGGTAAAGCCACTAATCAACTCACTTGCAGTATATCTTGCGAGAATTTTAACCCTGGTGTCAAGGTCATCTCATCAACCGCACTGGCTGGTTTGCTATTAATACCTCTTGAGTATCTAGGTCTCCTTCATTTCCGAGAAGACAAAAGGTAAATGGGGGGCACTGGTCGCTGGAGTAAGGTGGTCGCTGAAGGAAGATGGTTCGCTGGTGTAAGGTGATCGCTGGTGTAAGGTGATCGCTGGTGTAAGGTGATCGCTGGAGTAAGGTGATCGCTAGAGGTGGTCGCTGAGTAAGGTGGTTCGCTGGGTTGCTAAGAAGATGGTGCAGAGGTGATCGCTAGAGTAAGGTGATCGCTGTGTAAGGTGATCGCTGGTGTAAGGTGATCGCTGGAGGGGTCGCTGGAGAAGGTGGTCGCTGGATAAGGTGGTCGCTGGAGTAAGGTGTCGCTGGAGTAAGGTGGTCGCTGGAGTAAGGTGGTCGCAGGGATCGCGAAGATGATTCGCAGGTAGGTTCGCTGTAAGGTGTCGCTGGTAGGGTGGTCGCTGGTAAGGTGATCGCTGGTGTAACCTGGTGGTCGCGGTGTCGCGAGGTGGTCGCTGGTAAGGTGATCGCTGGTGGGGAGATCGCTGGAGTAAAGGTGGTCGCTGGTGTAAGGTGGTCGCTGGTGTAAGGTGATCGCTGAGTAAAGGTGGTCGCTGGAGTAAAATTGGTTCGTAAAGGAAGAGGTTTCAGCTGGAGTAAGGTGGTCGCTGGTGTAAGGTGATCGCTGGTGTAAGGTGATCGCTGGTGTAAGGTGATCGCTGGTGTAAGGTGGATGCTGGATTAAGCGGCTTACTATTCAGCAGTTAAAATTGCATAAGATCGCCTCACATGTAGGGACGGTAGAGCACGGGGTGACTTATTTAGCTGATCTTAGACCTAAACCACGGAATGATTTTGACCTATAGTTAGCACCCACTGGCTCTCAACTAAACCGATCCGGTGTGAGAATTTCTTAGGGGTCGCCTCATAAGTCTGGACACTTAGGTATAAAAAAATAAATAAAACGAAGTCAACCAACCATGGGCTTCAGTTCTCTCTCACGTAACATTTGATCACCTGAAGATTAGCCCTTCCAGGTTAATTCCGCCTTAAGATTAACCAAACCTTACGCTAAACTCATCTAACTCGAACGTAATGTTACACAACCTAATCTAACTTAACCTAATCTAACTTAACCTAATCTAACTTAACCTAACCCAACAACGAAGCCCAATATAACCTAACTAACGCTAACCTAACCTATCCTAATCTAACGTTAAACTAATCTACTCTTGTCTTACTCCTAACTTAACCCCCTCCCCCCCCCCACAGGACCGTTAAGGTGTTTCATCGTCCGGTGAAATAAGCTGGAGGTGCTAATGATATTTAGAGTGATCTATATTGATGAAAGCATCAAATACTTCCATTAACATCATCATGGTACTGCTAACAAACATATTTTAATTTCTAATACCAGTAATATTGTTCTCTCTGAATCCTTCTTACACACACACACACACACACACACACCTCATTTTTCATTTCATATAACATCTTCAGAAGAACGTCAAAGTTTTTTGTCTTTGATGGAATAAAACTCATGAAGACGCGGGGGAGGGAGGGAGGGGAGGAAGGGGAGGAGGAAAGGAAATTAGTAGGGAGAGGGAGGGTGTCAAAATATGTGGGGGGGAGAAAAAATCCTAAAATTTAAATCTCTCTCACGTGTGACGCAAGTTAGAGAAAACACTGACAACAGCCTAGTAATTTCTCCGTATTAATGTCCTTCATTCAGCCCTCACTCTCAGAGACACACACACACACACACACACACACACACACACACAGACGTAGCTACAGAGATATTTAGGCATACACACACACTCACCAACCTAGACAATTATACGAATACACATTAGTAAAATAAAATAATACAGGTATGTGTAATACGCTCGCATACATCTATACACATCAGTGGCGTGTCGTGAGAAAATGCTAGGGTAAGCAAATGACGCTTTCTTACTTGTAAAGTCACGAGATCTAAAAGAATTCTTTAGTAGATCACATACATGCTTTTAATTTTATAATCATTTGTATAGTTAAAAAAAAAATGTATACCCATGTAAATATTATAAACGCTTAGGCCTTGGGTCGACAAATTCGTACCTCGACTGGGGTGATGACAAGTGCATTGTATAAATTCAAACTTACATTTACAAAACTAGTCAATATATGGGGAAACAAATAAACACCTTCTTAAATATTAGTACAATAATGGGGGGCATATATAAGTCTCTATCACTCAATATCTAAAGACTAAAAATCATGTCGACGAGATCTGCTGTGGAAAATAACCAGAGCGTACAGAAAGGAGCACCAGTGAGAATAATAACACAGGAAATTCCCCTCCCCCCTGGCCTAGTGTGAAGGTAACCAACACCGGCAGCCAACTGAGACTTCATTTCCCCCTATCCGGGCTTCTCCCTCCCCCTCTTTAGTTCCTTTTCCCCCGTCGATGTTTCATTTCCTCCAACCACGTTCGATATTTATTTTATCTCTTTTTTTTTCATACTCAAACTTAAAATAAACCTCCAGACATTACCATGGTCTCATTAATGCATCTCGAGATTGTATGTTATTGTATGTATCTGAGTGTGACAATAATAATCAGAGAATTAGTATAAAATTGTGCCTCGTATCTCTCAAGCGAAAAATCGTGAAAAGGAGGAAATGTTTCAATTTCAATTTCAATTGTTTATTCCTTGATAGAGGAAGCGGGATCCTAGTGCTGTCACTAGGTACCCCTGTACAATGACACCAGAATCATCTGGCAAGTGTGAAAAGTATATACAGTATAAATATTATAAAGGGGCTTACTAAAGCCTAAGGAAGGAAGGATGTTCCTTTAACACATAATTAATATTATTTACAAAATATCTGGCCAGTATTGGGAGGATCATCGTGTCTCCGTCAGGGGGTCGTGGAGTGGTGGTCCAGCAGGCGTCACGGAAGCGTTGTGTGTGTGGGGACATCTTAGGAGGTAGTGGATAAGGGTGCGGCTGTCGGGTCTTCTGCATAACGCACAAACCGGGGAAATGTTTTGAGCTTTGAGCAACGCCATAACGGTTTTCTGTTTCCTTTGTCTTCTGTTGAATTATTGATTTTCCTGAGATATTTGATACTGTTGTGTAAAGATCACTGAGGTAATTCTATGTACTGTTTTATTTTTAACTGTTTAATATTCACTGGTGTTGTTAAATCATCAGTCAGTTATTCCAGTTTATTTCAATTATAAAGTTCAATTTTGTTCTCCCAAAATAATATACTTTTCAAATAAGAGTATTGTATAATCTCATCCCATTCTGTATAATTACATTTGTGGTTTTGTTAAGGGTTGAGGAATTAGTTACGAGCTGATGAATAATGTTAATGTAATGATTGTTTATCAGACCACAGCTTACAGCTCAGAGAATTACAACACACATAACAGCGAAGTACAGTACAGGCCTCGTGGTACCCTCACATACCAGGTTGACACACCCTGGGTCAGGACCCAAGGGACCTGACCCCGGCCTAAGTACTTGAGTAACCCTACGATATAACCGTGTTAAGGAAACCACACCTGGCCAAGACACACCCGGGCATGATCACGCACCTGGGCAAACACAGCTGTCCAGATCTAACCAGTTTAGTGTTAATTGGCGGAGGTCAATCACCGGCTGTTTCTCCCCCATTAAAGGCCCTGCAGTCCTGTCCACGGGCTGATTATTCTGGTTACTCTCATTATTCTCATCCGACTCGTCTCTCTCCCGTTCGGGGCTTCATTCTGTTCACTCACACAGAGTCACGCTCGTCCTCCCCCCCAGGTCTGGAGGGAGACTTCCCGACCAGACCCCGGCGTCACCAGCTAAGCAGAGTCTCCCATAGGAGTCAGCCCAGCCAGCACCCGCTGGGCCTCCGTCAGGTTACACGTGAGTCTTTGTCAGGGCGACCCCTAGGGTGAGTTACCTACTGTGGGAAGTGTATTCATTTCATGTTTGTGTCCGAGAGTCAGTAGAGAGTAAAGTAAACAATGTGCTTGTAACTCAGATATAATATTGATATTAATGTGTCGGTGTCATTGAATGGAATAATAAATAGTTGCATCGAAGTGGTGTTTGAGAAGTTGTCCCTCAAGAACGTAATATATAACTGACCGGCCACGCTACCAAACTTCCTCTCTTTACATTCCTCTTACTATAAATATTCTACCTATATGTAATATCTTCTATACGAGTTTTGACTTGTTACATTAATTAATACAGCTAATGAATGATGACCAGTCAAGAGTCAAGATCCTCATTTTGTTTGTGAAGAGAAAAAATATATACATTAAAAAACACAAATACCGATATCCAAGGATACTAATAACGTGTCTATGATTTTATGATGGGTAAAAAGAGTAGTGAGGTCAATAATGTTTTCTTCGACAACTAGAAATTTCAGGGTTTATAATTGTTACGTTTACTCAGCACAAAAGTTAGGCTACGTCTAATATACTACACCTAGGTACTTGAATCACTGATTAACCTAACCTAACCTAACCAGAGACGTATCTACCACAGCAATTAACGTACATGCCAGTTTATGGTCTAACAGAGTACGCGCCAAAAGATCTTTGTTGTTGAAGCCTAGGAATGACCTTTTGTTATTGAAGCCTGCCAATAACCTTTGTTGATGAAGTCTAGTAATTACACTGGCAACATTATTAAAAACATATTGAGAGTCTTCTTGTTTTGGTATTTGTTGCAAAGATATATGGAAAGTGTACAGAGGTGATGGTTGATGCTATTAAGTATTACTACGCTTCAATAAGTACGATCTTTAAGTGCGTATTTTAGGTTTGTTCATATAGTAGTGTCACCAATACTTAAAAGAGGGATACATCTCAAGTTAACATTAAATACAGTACAGTAAACTAAAATTTACAAAATTCCTGAAGTCGCATGTATTCGCAGATTAAACTTCAGCCGAATTTCTTACGATTTCTAACTGGTTAAAAAATATTAACTACAGTGGGAACTCCTGAAACATCATGCATTTTTCCACTATATCCAAGTTCTCATATCCAGTCCCTCTAAAGCTAAAGGAAGAAAAAAATAACCAAATTTGGGACACTAATTTCACTCAGCTCGATACTTTATCAAATTAACTAGTTAAACTTGGTAAATTTTATACGCTATAGGAACGACCGGCAATATGAAGTAAAACTTGAAAAAAGACTGAAAACTTTTACCTTTCCAAAAATTGGGTTAAGGTTGTGTGTGTGTAATAATAATAATAATAATAAACGGTTTATTAAAAAAGTTGCAGCCGGTGGCTGAAAATATACAGACTTACATGTGATTTAGACATAATGATATAGTATGCATTGAATACATTTACAGGGCTGTACAGTACATAAATCAGGAGTTGTTTATTATTTTAACAATAGATGGGATGGTGCTGTTCTTATATCTATCAGTGCGGGCTCTTATGGGCTGAATTTTGTTGTAGTGGCGGACTGCGCGAGTTGGGTGGGGGGGCTGCAGGTGGCAGGAGGTGGCGATGGCGAGGGTGGTGCCGTAGTCCACGGCCAAACCTTTCCAGTGCTTGGTGGTGGAGGTCACTGAGGGATGGCATTTCCAGGGTGGAGAGAGCGTTGGTGTAGCCGGAGTATTCTGAGCCGAGCATGATTTTGCAGGCACTTTTCTGTACCTTCTCTAGCTGACGTTGTTGGGTGGAGTTGAGAGAAGATGACCAGGCTGGTGTGTGTGTGTAACTTGGTGGGAGCTATTTCTACATTAACGAACAATAAAATAAGTTAGGTCAGGGTTAAACGGAGAAAGTTAAGTTAGTTATAGTCGAGAGTTACACTATGTAAACACGACAGAACTTTGAGTCCTTGATGTTTATATAAATGTACTGTATCTTACACTGTTTCAGCATTGTAAATCATAATATATACATCGAAATGATTCATATTAGTCTTTTTTCGTACGTATAAACTGTCCACACACACACACACACACACACACACACACACACACACACACACACAAGATAGGAAAATTCTACAGCGATGATTAACACCTGATACTAGCCTCGCTCACCATGTGTTGGCTGCCTCATGCACGAGAGTTCATTTTTAAATATCTCCGTTTAATCTAGGCGCACACAGAGTAGCAGCGAGTGTGTGGGTGATGGTCAGACACTCCGCTGATTGACGGTATGACGCCGTACTCAACCGATTCTTCATAATATTAAAAACCAAGAGTTGCAACGTCACAGTTTATGATAAGGGCTCGCTGCTATTTTTGTTTTATATGAAGTGTGCGTTGCAAGCTTATATTAATAACTAAATAAGAATAGAGGTTAAGATAATGAAGGTAGAGATATTGAGGGTGGAGGGCATAGTTTGTGGTGTAGAGGCCGTCCTTCTATCAGTGGTAGCGGTGGTGGTGAGGCTGGGTTTGCCTCACCACCATTATCCTCGTCCTGGTAGCGGTGGTGGTGAGGCTGGGTTTGGCTCACCACCATTATCCTCGTCCTATCTTCATAAAAGTTGCCAGCCCGTGTAAGTCTTCTCGCCCTCACACCCGCTGGCCCTCGCGGTGTTCACACTACACTGAGCGTTTCCTTTTTGATATATTGACTGTGGTATTAGTTTTCGCGCTACATTGAATATGATGTCTGTTTCAGGACAATGGAATACTATTTTTTTTCCACTAAAAATTTATTTTTACACTACATTACGTTTGGTCTTTCTTTCGTTATATGTTGCCGTAAACTGACAGGACTCATTGTTAGCTGACTGCCCACTCACACACTTGAAGCGCAGATAAAACTGGAAGAGATTTGCTAAAATATGTTTGGTCTTGAATGGAAATAAATTCCTAACGCGCACACATGACTGACTGAGGCAACTCCTACATACCCTCACTGTCCTCAGGGGGGGGATAAATAGCCTTATACAGTATAGCATTCATGATAACACAAACTTATTGCACTGGAAACTACTTTTGATACTGTAAACAACATTCACTTTGATACTATGAAAACGATATTTAAATTGTTCATGCACGAAATTCAATTAATTCTTGATCAATACGGAGTTAGTTACACAAAATGCCTAGATACCCGTTCGTTTAATGACGTATCGTAAGCCATCAGCCCAGGAGTGTGTAGCTGTGGAGAGATAAATCAAAACAGCACAATACCATGAACACCTCACCTTTGTCTTATTCCCCCACCACCAGTATCTTGCCGTACACTCAATGCATCATGGAGGAGACAACTTATTGATTTTTTTTTTACTTTCTAACTTTTCCTGTCGACACGATCACTGCAGCACACCGAGCTTCCACGTGCCGCTCATGAATAATTAAAAATATGACTACGATACTGTTATGTTAATATGATAAACTCTTAAGACTCGTCATTTGTGTCATTGGCAAAGACATTTATGATGATGTTATAATAAAGATCCAATATTATTATTTACTGTTCTTTTAGGGAATGTTTTTGAAGGTTCGTGGATTTTACAGTTAGCACTGGTAGGTTGCATAAAACAAACATTCAGTTATTGTGTGAGTAGCTTTAGCCTTGAATCTGGAAGTTTCTGAAATGTTGGGGAAATGGGTGATGTCGCCTGATTGTAGTGGGTGGGATAGAGGTGGGGGTTTGTTCAATTTCAGTTTTAGGAAGAGTATTTCAGTATATCTGTTATATTTCATTAATTATACTGAAATATAACTAAAATATACTGAAATATGACAAATATACTGCAATACAGCACAAATATACTGAAATATAAAGCAAATATACTGAAATATAACACAAATACTGAAATATAAGAAATATACTGCAATATAACACAAATATACTGAAATATAACACAAATATACTGAAATATAACAAATATACTGCAATAAGGATTACAACAGCACACAGTATGGCTGCAATTGGTAAGAAAAATAAAATATAACATGGCAAAATTTTTGTCCTGCGTAATTTTTACAACCCATCTCACGCCTAAAGTAAATCGAAAAATGCTTATGTGTATAGAAGATATTTAACTCAATATCACATATTCTTTTACCTCATCAAATATCTGCTGTCATTCTATGGGACACCCTGCAATATTATAAGGACGACATGGGCTATGGTGACAAATTAATGTGACTTACCTGTTGGTGACGACGATGGTAGGAATGAGACCTCGGCATGTTTCAGTGTTCGACATCACCTCCTTCCCCTGGTGTGGGTGGCGCCAACCTTGGTAACAACTTGTGTATTCTCCGTGACTACCATTACTTGTAGTCACGGAGAATTAATTACTGGTGTGCCCATCAGTCTCACCGTCGTAGCCATGAACGGCAGAGATATGGTCGTTGTAGTGCTTTTATCTACCCGTTACACATCTCTCACCATGCTTAATAATATTTACTATCTTCATGACATTCTTATTGTTATCAGTGATTGCGGAATTCACGATGTTATGCTCCACCTACACACAGCGTGTTACAAGACTAACCCCCACCTCCTCTATCCCCCCCACCCACACACACACTACAGTGGGCGACATCTGTTGGCCGACCATAGCATTTCCCCCAGCTGTTCGAAACTTCAGATTCAAGGCTATTTGAAACCTCACTGTGGCTGGGTAGTGGACACGACTTTTGTGCACGATAGTACAGCCACACTACTGAGCGCTTCTGAACATGTGTTGTGAAGACTGCAATAAGCACATTGAGATAATATAATTAAAATACGGGTTGCCATTTCCTCAGATTTTTCTCGTAAAAATATACCGAACGTTCATTAAAAATATAGTACAAAACTGACGACCGAGAATAGGACATAAATTGTATTGTAACTAAATATTAATTAGATGCATCCATTTGGCACACAAAAATTAGCGTATGGAATATTTTAGTAGAAAATTTCTCTACCCTAATTTCATCTCCTGGCAGCTGCAAAGTGACAGTAATAAGATCAGGCAGAGGTCGCACTGCAAATTTGACTGTCGTTCTGGGATGTTCATATCTTAGCAATTTGATTTATTTTGTGGATATATAACCACGCCCCTTTATTGTTGTGGTCATCATTAGCGTAATGTAAACAAGGTGGGTCTACAGGTGTCCCTTATCGGCTTCTCTATCAATACTACTTTTTCTCTATATAATTCACTACTCGAAGCAGCAAACTCACACAAATACTACGGTTCACATCAATAATATTCGAAACTAATAACTTCTCTCTATCAAGTGCAAATAAATCGTGAGTCTTTCATATCTAATTTTGCGAAAAATCGGATTATATCATAAAATTTTCCCCTCGGTGTAAAATATGTATCAGATATTGTCCGGTTTATCGAGATGTCCGGTTAAGTGAAGTTTAATTTAACGTAGATTTCCTTTGTATTGTATTGGCAACTGGACAAAGCAAACAGAAGAATTACAACAATGTAAATCTCGGGAAAATTCTTGAGAGATGTTATCATGCAAACCTGTTCATAACTCTGTCAAAATAGAGGTAAACGTCACTCTAAACATACTGCACATCAGCCTAAGAGCATGACATCGTTCCCGCCCCGATATAAGACGCAATCTTCATAAATCACAGGAAAACCTTTGCTCATTCTATTCCAGCAAACGATATCAGAAAGCAAGAACATGGGATAAATGAAATGGGTTAGGTTCTACAGTATGTTATGTAGTATGGTAGGTAATGTTCGTCTCCCTGGCTGTAGTATGAAGGCTCTTACATATGTCTTCACTGGCTGTAGTATGAAGGCCTTTACAAATGTCTTCCTGGCTGTAATATGAAGGCTTTTACAAATGTCTTCCTAGCTGTAGTAGGAGAGGCTTTGACACGCCTACTCGCGCTACCGCCACAGCCTAGTGTGTTGACATTACCTGTTGTGAGTTTCAGGTCCCGGATTATTTACCTTATTAAATAACCATAAATAAAGTCAAACAGGTGGAAGGTAAGACTAAGGTAAGACTACAATAGAGCGTTTATAGTATAATTTTCCGACACATCTAACGTGGGTTGTTGGCCGAGTTCAATGTGACATCTTTTACCGATTCCGACCAGTTTGTTTGGATTTAATTTTTTCCTCATGATAAGTTACATCTAAGCTCATTATCTTTAACTTAAGCAACTTTCAGGACACTACTTGCCAAATTATCTCTAAAACCTGGATTAAGTCAAAAGATAATCCTTGAAGTTTGGTTGTAATTCCTTTTTATTAAACCAACAAACGTGGAGCACCGTCTGGAGAGGCTATGAAAGTGGCGACGCTTATCAAAATATTGGTTCTCATGAGAGCCTTTGTGCCTTAGTCCGTGTTATGGTGAGTTATTATATTGCCCGAGGACGGTGAGAAGAGCGAGTCACACATATCATCAAATACTTCCAGAGTTTGATATTTTTACCAACACTACTTAAAAAAATCTCTTAAATATGGAATGTTTTGTTTAATCTGGCAGTATATTTTTTTTTCACTGCCTTTATCCACAATTTTTTCCAGACATCTGACTTATTTCCCAGAGAACTTCAGAGAATTTATTAAGAATTTACTAAACTGCTTCAGAATGTTAATAGTATGTTGAGAATTTATTTCCTGTTGCAATTTCTACGTAATGGCAAATTCAGATCATGGGTTTGCAATAATGGCAAGACTGCTGTTGGGAAATATGCAAGGATACGTTCAGCATATTCTTTCTGGACTCCCTGACACATATACAGCACCGTCCATCTTTTAGGTTAAGACCAGCAACAGTCAGCGAGGGGAGAAGGAAGTTACGCAAAGTTTTTTTTTTCCTTTTATGACGGAAATTATTGAGTTTACTTTAATTGTTTACATCTTAAATTTTATAACATTGTTTACCTTGTCGTGATCCCAATAACTGACATATAACTAAATAAACTATATTGACTTCTATAAACTATACTGAAGATCAGTTTGTGATGTCTTCTGAATCCAATATTAAATTCTTGGCATTCGTTAATAAGTAGAGCACCGCCTTCAAGTTCCCATTACATATGTTATTGCACCAGTTTCATTATTAACTTTACATATGCCACAATATTTCAACTTTCTTTAACTAGGTTTAGAGTTTCATTAGTTAACTCTTATACTTCTGCTCTTAGATAAATGTAAGTCTCTTCAGCTATTTTCCTCATCGAATTTTGATAAAGTACTGAAAAACGAGTTGCTTCAGATCCCGCCAGGCCATTTATATACTTCTTCAATATATAACTAACTTATATGATCGTTTGGTGATCTTCAACACATGTAATTATTATATATATATAAAAAAATCACAATGCCATCACACCACTTTCATTCAAGAAACAATAATGTACAGAGAAAAATGAACAAAATTGAACACTATATCTTTAGTTTAGCATTACCAGACTACGAGAGCATCTGAGAGTTGTCCCATGTATTCCCTGTCTAACCAACCTCTAACCACCTCATCCAACACTAACAAGAACAGTAACTCCTCATCCACCCACCTCTAACCCTCTTATCCACACCACTAACAAGAGCACTAACCCCTCATCCACCCTCCTAGCCAACCTCTAACCACCTCATCCAACACTAACAAGAACAGTAACTCCTCATCCACCCACCTCTAACCCTCTTATCCACACCACTAACAAGAGCACTAACCCCTCATCCACCCTCCTAGCCAACCTCTAACCACCTCATCCACAACACTAACAACAAGAGCGCCAACTTCATCCAATCTCCTCTAGCCAACCTCAACCACCCCATCCACACGCCCAACCAACCCCCAACCACCCTTATCCACAACACTAACAAGAGTTACTAACCCTCATCCACCCACCCTAACCACCTCATCCACAACACTAACAAGATCACCAACCCCTCATCCACCTCCCCTAGCCAACCCCTAACCACCCCATCCACACGCCTAACCAACCCTAACCACCCTCATCCACAACACCAACAAGAGCGCTTAACCCATCATCCACCCTCCAAGCCAACCCCTAACCACCCTCATCCAATAACCACTAACACGAACACTAACCCTCCCCATCCACACCACTAACACGAACACTCAACCCCTCTCTCATCCACACCACTAACACGAACACTAACCCTCTCATCCACACCACCAACACGAACACTAACCCTCCTCATCCACACCACTAACACGAACACTAACCCCTCTCATCCACACTCACTAACACAAACACTAACCCTCTCATCCATTAATTACCAACACGAACACTAACCTCCTCATCCACACTACTAACACGAACACTAACCTCCTCATCCACACCACTAACACGAACACTAACCCTCCCATCCACACACCACCAACACGAACACCAACCCTCTCATCCACACCACTAACACGAACACTCAACCCTCCCATCCACACCACCAACACGAACACCAACCCTCTCATCCACACCACTAACACGAACCTCTATCCACACCACTAACACGAACACTCAACCCTCCATCCACACCACTAACACCACTAACACTAACCCTCTCATCCACACCACTAACTCCTGACCACCCCGAGGCCACTCTTTATAGCCTTCTACACGACCACCAGAGCCAAGGCCACCCCGTCGGCTGTTGGTAATGACTCTCGTCTCCTGGGAACCACGGCAGTCTCCCCCCCCCCACACATACTGCTTATTGTGGATCACCTGAAGATTAGACACCCAAATTTATACCACCTGAAATTTAATCACCTTAACGCTACTCTTCCCAGACTTAATCTACAGCAGATTTATTAGACACAAACCTAACCTAACCTATTCTGACACTAACTTAACCCAATGCTAACTTAACCAAACGGCAAACTAACACTATTTAACCTAATCAAACTTAATCTAGCTTAATTAGACACTAACCTAACCTAACCTAACCTATTCTGACACTAACTTAACCCAATGCTAACTTAACCAAACGGCAAACTAACGCTATTTAACCTAATCAAACTTAATCTAGCTTAATTAGACACTAACCTAACCTAACCTATTCTGACACTAACATAACCCAATGCTAACTTAACCAAACGGCAAACTAACGCTATTTAACCTAACCTAACGCTAAACTAACACCCCCCTTCCCTGGTAGCGTTAGCGTGGTTCATCTTTAAGTGAAATAAACTAATAATTCTGTACTTTTTTTGTTTTACCTTGAAGCATTTTCTCCCAAATTTCTCAACTTTAACTTTTTTTTTTACAATATTTAATCACATTTCTTCAGTTATATCCTTTTTTAAATGGTACCTCTCCAACTTTTTTTTATTTTTAATTTTGAGTTGTTTTTCTTTCAACTAATCAATTTTCAATCGTACCAAAACATTTCAATTCCTAGTCATATTTCCTCAATTATTTCAAACACTGCAATAACAAAAGACTGAGACAACACCACTATGATTCCCCGAAAGTGTATAGAATACCCCTTGCTTGTGTTCAGATCCCCCTAACGTCTCCTGAAGGCGTGTGGGTGGTGTAAGCTCGGAATAGTCTTGTGAGGACATTAAGAGCGTGGAGAATCCCCTCTCAGACTCACACAGACGCTTTGAGAGCATCAGAATCACAGAGCTAAGCCATTATGCTGTCGATTCCATCTCAGCCTCTGGTATAAACATTGTCATAGCTCGTAGTAACTCCCAACGAAAAACAAAACATTGAATTCCTCGACATATAATACTGTACTTTGATGATAACGTGTAAGCCTCTACAAACTGGTGCTCATAACATACTTTGAATTCTATATGAGAAAAATAAACTGATAGTGCGAGATTAATAAGACACAATTAATGAAGTTTGTATATTATGTACTATTTATTAATCGTTATCAAGTACATGGATTGTCCTAATTTACGTATTTAAAGACAGGTACTTAATTAAGAAATCACAGGTAATAATTGAACAAAACTCGGATCACCTGAAGATTAGACACCACCAGATTATTTCAACAGATAATTAAAGACCCCTAATCCCAACCTAACCTAACCTAACCTTCCCCAGGTAACATTAAGGTGTTTACATGTGAAAGAAGCTGAGGTGTCTAATGTACAGGTGATCTCAAGATTCCCTTAACACGATACCTGGTCAACAGCGTGATGATGATTGACGCCTGACAGATGTTTTCGGATTACCTGGAGAACGACAACACGACTAGGCTATCTGTCAACGGGCTTCAGGGACTTCCCGAGAATTTTACTCCAACGTCTAATACGAAACATTCCATTGAAGGTGTTGACGTAGAGACCCAGAAATGATTGGGTTTATGTAAAAAAAAAAAAAAAAAGTGAGGAAAGAAAACTAAAATGTTCCCTCCATTTATCCCTTTCTCTTCGTCTCTATAGTCACTCCTCCCCCATTCTCTCTCTCTCTCTCTCTCCACACGTAGTACCGCCGCTTCCCTTCATCGCCACACACACACACTCCACACACTCCTTCCCTACACGTACTCCTCCCACTCCACCTTGAGGTACTGGATAACGACGAGATGGTCCCTGAAATAGAATAAGAGCGTTCTAGTACCATTATGTCGAGTTCTGTCAACATCATTATACCTCCATGTTCAACACACCCTCAGTCACTATCGTTAACTCAGAGGAAACAGAATCAACACCGAGATATACTGTAGATGAACTGATATCACCACTCCATCTTTATTGATCTCTGGAGGAAAATGTAGATATATATATTTCCCCCAACACAACAACACTCCCGTATACCTATAACCCTGATTTATATATTCAGTTTCCGGGTTCTTCAAGTTATGTATCGTATATATATATTTTTTCCCCGTCTTTTTTGTCCATATGAATTTTCCACTGATCCTACGACTAAATTAATTTTTTTTTTCAAATTCTCAACACTTTAATTTTATAGACGTGGGACTTTTTTTTTCTCAATTATATTTTCCGAATCATGTGAAGATTAGCTCCACCCTGCAGCTTATTTAATCTGGTTATTAAGTACCCTGTTGGTATATGAGGGTTAGGTTAGGCTGCGTTAAGTTACGGTTAGGCTATATTGTGTTAGGATAGTTTAGGTTAGGTTAGGCTGCGTTAAGTTACGGTTAGGTTATATTGTGTTAGGATAGTTTAGGTTAGGTTAGGTTGCGTTAAGTTACGGTTAGGTTATATTGTGTTAGGATAGTTTAGGTTAGGCTAGGCTGCGTTAAGTTACGGTTAGGTTATATTGTGTTAGGATAGTTTAGGTTAGGTTAGGCTGCGTTAAGTTACGGTTAGGTTATATTGTGTTAGGATAGTTTAGGTTAGGTTAGGCTGCGTTAAGTTACGGTTGGGTTATATTGTGTTAGGATAGTTTAGGTTAGGTTAGGCTGCGTTAAGTTACGGTTGGGTTATATTGTGTTAGGATAGTTTAGGTTAGGTTAGGCTGCGTTAAGTTACTGTTAGGTTATATTGTGTTAGGATAGTTTAGGTTAGGTTGGCTGTGTTAAGTTACGGTTACGTTATATTGTGTTAGGATAGTTTAGGTTAGGTTAGGCTGCGTTAAGTTACGGTTAGGTTATATTGTGTTAGGATAGTTTAGGTAAGGTTAGGCTGCGTTAAGTTACGGTTACGTTATATTGTGTTAGGATAGTTTAGGTTAGGTTAGGCTGCGTTAAGTTACGGTTACGTTATATTGTGTTAGGATAGTTTAGGTTAGGTTAGGCTGTGTTAAGTTACGGTTAGGTTATATTGTGTTAGGATAGTTTAGGTTAGGTTAGGCTGCGTTAAGTTACTGTTAGGTTATATTGTGTTAGGATAGTTTAGGTTAGGTTAGGCTGCGTTAAGTTACTGTTAGGTTATATTGTGTTAGGATAGTTTAGGTTAGGTTAGGCTGTGTTAAGTTACGGTTAGGTTATATTGTGTTAGGATAGTTTAGGTTAGGTTAGGCTGCGTTAAGTTACGGTTAGGTTATATTGTGTTAGGATAGTTTAGGTTAGGTTAGGCTGCGTTAAGTTACGGTTACGCTGAGTTAAGTTTGCATTAGAGTGTTTAAAAGATAAATAAACTTGGGTAAACTCTTCGCGTGATTCTGTTATACTATATTAAACTTGACAAATAAACAAAAAAGACGTTAGAGAACAGCCGTAATATTAAAAGAAGAATCAACCAGCGTTTACAAGAGACGTTTATTACCACATGCCTTCACACTAACTGCACCAACACACAATTAAGCACAATACTATTTACAGGTTTTTGTTATTTTCATCATGTAGAACGAACTATTTTTATTATTACATACACGTAACTCAGGTGGTAAATATTATCTCTATACAACAGGTAATGGGAATATTTAAAATTCCCTTCGTGGCAAATTTAACCAGAAAAAAAATTCCACTTCCTCCCAAAATCTAATTATTCAACTTGTATTAAAGGGAAAATTTATAGTCTTCAGATTAATCCCTTTAAAAGCCAAGAAATCATTAACTCTCTTTAACGTCTTCTCACGAAGCCTTATTAAGTTATCAGAGACGGAGAAGCACGAAGGAATTCTACTCTGAATATTTTTGAGCGGTTATACTTCAAGTAAAATGACTCGTTATAAATCAGTTTCTTGTTCTTATGATTCAAAGGAAAGGAAGTAAGATGAACTATATTATACAGTATATGTTAATAATACCACGCTGGGTGACGGTGACCTTCTCAATGCCGATGTTCAAGAGTTTTGTCATTGTACTAAGAACGAAAGAATGAGTCTGAGGACAAAAAATCGCTTGTGTCCGATATCTGATGAAATGCAAGTCATATCCGGATGAATGTTAGCTTGTGGATGTGAGAAAGTTGTCTGTGTGTCCGATACTTGATGAAACAACAAGTTTTATATATAGTATGAACGATACAGAGTGATCTACCTTCTTTAGTGAGAAATGAATGATGCTTTTGTAAGTGCGTGGGAACAAATGGCAAGCAATGTAGCATTGTAGCACTGAGTAGCGTAAGTAGAGAGAGCCGTGAGATGAAGGTCTGATATCTTCTTTTCAAAACACTAACTACAAAACTGTCTAAAAGGCAAGTAAAAAGAGAAGAAAGTCTGTTGATCGTTGATGTTGCTCTCAGGTTTAGTCGGGATATTACTGTCACAGCGAGATAGGACTGAGACGCTCATCCTCCCCACCCACGTCTTCCCCGCCTCGCCTCCCTTACCCCTCCCCACCTCGCCTCGCCTCCCTCAAGTAACAATGGTAAGCTGTGTAGCCCGAGAGGACAAGGAGTGATTCTGTGTAAGGCGAGGAGGATAACACAACGACGGAACTGACTGCAGCAAGAACAATGAAGATTTCTGAGGATTTTATCTTATCTTACCGTTCTGGTACAACTTCTCGTCGGAAACATTATTATTTCTTACATGAAGTTAAAATTAAAGCTCACAAGTTATTTTTGTTCTCTGGTGTTCACTCATGTTGGTAGTGATAGTGTTTACATATTCAGTATAAAAGTTTCGTTCATAGAGAGGTTGAGTTTTTCACCGCCAGATGACTTTCTACCATCACACAGTTTCCAAATAGACTCACACCGAACCACACACACACACACACACACACACACACACACACACACACACACACACACACACACACACACACACACACACACACACGAGAAAAGCCGAGTGGCAAGTAAACACAAATTGGACGCTGGACTTGTCGTTCTGCTTTGTACGAACCTCTAGTAAAACATTGTAAGTGTGTGAGTGGTGTTGATACAAGCATAGGCAGGTATGTGTTTATATTAACTAACACCTCAATACATAAATAAATTCAGGAGTGTCGTAGATAATAATAAATATATATTCGGTACTCAACCCATGTTAACGTCTTTACAACCTCGTACTCTGCATTTCTCACAATCCCATTACTCGGTGTTCTCATCACACAGTTCCGCCTCCCTTGTTCTCTCTACCGTGATAAAATGTTACACAAACTGAATTTTCTCTCTCCGATATGACAAGATTTCATACATTTCTATCTTTCGACCCGTGTTTGTTTATATACCGGGATATACATCTACATAAATTAACTTGAAAGACTGGCACATACTGTAGGTGGGAGGGTACTAAATCAGTGTTACCATAATCAATACCTACTGTCTTGGAAACACATACGATGCTCACTTGATATTGATTTCTTGACACACACACACATTCTCCAGTGAGTCATCAGCTGATTCCTTAACTACTAAAGAAAACAGAATCAGTAATCAGCCGCCACAGAGTTCACCTGTAGGCGGGCTGGCGGCAGGATAAACATAGCCTACCCTCGCTGTCGTCACCTTGAAAGCATTTTTATGATAATTTAAGATCCTTCTCACATCAGCTACCCACTTTCGGTATCTCGGCCCCCACCTGTCCACCACCGCAGACACCAATGAAGAGATTCAGCACCGGATCAGATGTGCATCTCAAGCTTTTAGCGGACTCCGAAACCGTGTCTTCAGCTGTAGGGAGATGAAATTATCTACAAAGCTGCACATACATCGAGCAGTGGTCCTGCCCACCCTGATGTATGGCAGCGAGACATGGGTCACATACGAGGCACCTCAAGGCACTTGAAAACTTTCACCAACGTAGTCTACGTTCCATCCTCCGAGTTTGCTGGGAAGATAAGAAAACAAATGCCAGTATTCTTGCTGATACCAACTGTAGGAGCATCGAGGCTACCATTATCCATGAACAGCTACGCTGGACTGGCCATGTTACCAGCGTGGACGACAGTAGACTGCCAAAGCAGCTACTTTACAGTTACCTAACGAATAGTAAACGTAACACCAGCGGGTAATTGAAAAGGTATAAGGATAGTCTTAAGACAAACCTGAAAAGTGCCAAATCGACCCCCTCATCTGGGAGTCGATTACTCCACATCGTAACGCTTGGAGGAGCACCACACGAGAAGGTGTCAATAATTTCGAGTTAGCCCGACTGGAAACCGAGGCAAACAAGCCCCAACGCCGGAAAGACGCTGCTACCGTCCCTGCCGCACTAGATGCAGCCCTCCACAAGTGCAACGAATGTGGACAACCCTGCGGGTCCCGTATCGACCTCTTTAGTCACCTCAAAACTCACTAACCTAGGTGACATCCCTAATAACTCATATCATTGTATCATAGCTGGACGATCGTCATACTCGATTCCGAGTGACTGCAAAGTAGTAGTAGTAGTAGTAGTAGTAGTAGTAGTAGTGTGTGTGTGTGTGTGTGTGTGTGTGTGTGTGTGTCTCAAATATGGCTTCCAGGCAAATTATAACCCTTAAATATCTATAAAATTCAGATGATATGAAATATAATTATATATATCCAACACACACGAATATTTACGCCCCATGGACACACAACAAACGTCTTTTTAGAAACATACAAACAGTGGTTCCAAAAATCCCACTATCGTACGTACAAAAACATCTCATTATGACTCCTTTAAGCTAACAGTGACGCAAATACCTACCTCAGTGACTATCAAGCTAAGTTTAGATCCTACTGCGTCTTTCCAGCTCCTCAGAAAAATATTTTAACCCAAGGACATTATTCATCCCCACACTTTGTCCTTCTCTCATGCAGCTGTTGGGTTCATAATTAGGTTTGTGTCGTGTGATATATATATATATATATATATATATATATATATATATATATATATATATATATATATATATATATATATATATATATATATATATCATGATGACGCCACCAGGATATTGGTTTATGCAGGCGCCATTGATAAACTTGAGCCCGTGTCATACCCCACCTCAACTCTCATCTGAGAACTCTAAATAAAAGCGCTATTTTAAACATGTCTTCCAATACTGCTGTCAAGAACTATCTATAAATAGTTCACTTCTCAGCTCATCTCTTTAAAACCCTAGTTCCCGCGCTTCCTTCCTGTGAACCCCGGGTGTGGAGGACTTATTTATGTATACTGTTAAACCTGAAGTCACTAACACGGGAGAAAGAATGTTTTTTTTTTTAACGGGATCAGCCCACCCGGGCACAGGTCACTGACCCACATCGGGGCCTGGGGAAAAAAATGTAATAATAATAATAATAATAATAATAATAATAATAAAGAACCATAAAAAAATGCAAAAATGCAAAAAAATCAAAAGTGAGAAACAATATATGTATGTTGTGTTGTCAATAGTAAGAGAAACAATTGAGACCCTGCAATTGTGTGTAAATGAGGCAGAAGTCAGATCAGCAACCTGGGACTTGGTCACAATTTTCGTGATGCCATATGGCAACAGGGTCTACCATTAGACAACACATTATGCTTCCAATATCTTCCCAGGCGGTAGTACCTCCCTGTGTCATTTATTCGGTAATGATACTCTCCACACATCTATCTGTACACAGTGCAACCCAGCCATTAATGATACAATATACCACCACTAATAATCTACACAAACATGGAAATAAAGTTTTTAATACACTTCAAGTATATGAGGATATGTACCCAGGATACGAGTCTCAGGTTTCAGGGGTAATAAGATCCACGTGCAATGCCTTAACCCAGTATGTACACTAGGGTTTCCTTCCCGGGATCCCGGGCGTAAGTGGTTATGTTTTTTTTCCAGGGAATTTGGGTCAATTCCCGGGATTCTTATTGTTATTCCTTATCTCTTATTTGCACCATGTAAAATACAAAAACGCACGAATGTTTGAAGTAAGTAAAGAGGAGGAATTACCAAATTGGCAGCCACCAGCTAAGGATAATATGGAAATATCTGTAGAAAAACAAATGACACTCACAGATAAACTCAAGGCAGCAATAGAACAGGTTCAGAGTAAAAGTAGAAAGGTGTATGAATGCAAACATATTAGGAAAGAGTTCGATGTGTTTGAGGCAACAGGAGAGAGAACACATAATTTAGAGAAACTATTCCAGGCCCTCATCTCAGTACCACCAACTTCAGTTGAAGCCGAAAGGGCATTTTCAGCTGCTGGCCTATTTATTACAAAACTAAGAACAAGGCTCACTGACCGCAGTACTGACTGTTTGTGCTTGTTGAGGAGTTATTTCATGAACAACTATTAGTGTGTGCACGGCTTTGTGTGTGCAAATGATTCTATTCCTTTTTTTTCGCAGGTCATTCAAGTGTTCTCTTTAAATTTTTTGTAGAGTAGGGCTTCCAATTGGCATAGAATAATTCTTTTTTTATAATGGCTAACTTTGAATGTCATTCCAAATATCATTGAGTTTCTTTTGTGGCTAACAGACTGAGATTGACTGTTTGTGCTTCTTGAAGAGTTATTTCATCAACAACTTTTAATGTGTGCGTGACTGTGAGGCTTGTGTGCACAAATGATTTTACGCTATTATTTTTTTCACAGGTCATTCAAGTGTTCGCTTTAGGTTTTTGTAGAATGTGGCTTCCAAATGGCATTAAATATAGAATTCTTATTTTTTATAATAGCTAACTTTGAATGCCATTCCAAATGTCGGTGAGTTTCTTTTATGTCTAACGGAATGAGATTAATTAAAATTTTGCTTGTTTAATCATATTATGTACCTATTTTTATACCAGTATGCAAGCTAATAAAGAGAACTTTGCTTCAGTGTAATATAATTTATCAAATCAATTGCCTATCAAATAATCTACAGATACTACACTAATGAAGTATAGGGTTAACATACAGCATTAGTTGGTACAAATATCACCTGATGAGGGAAATCCTGGGAAATATCCTGGTTTGTCCCAAATCCCTGGATGCTAAGAAACACCCAAAACAAGAAACCCTAAATTGTACACCACACAATACTGATGGTGAGCCAGATGGTGAGGGTATCTTAGGCGAGAACCAGCGACTCTTAGGATAGGAGGCGAGTGACTGCATTCTCTCGGCCGCCACACCCCTTGAAGTACTGTAACAGGTGCTAACAGTCTACACACGAGTACTAAAGTAAACAATTACAATACCTTAACTTATTACCTGCGGAGCTGGACATAACGAGTATAAAAAATAGTCATTTTCTCAATGTCCTGTTTAATACTAGGGTAAAAATCCCTCCGTATTCTTTCCAACCTTACCGACATTTTCCTTCAGAGGGAAACATTATGTGAGGATGTAAAAAGAAGACATGCCTTTAGAAATGGTTTACAAATCACAATGTCACTGACAGATAAGGACTCCGAGAAAATAATCCACATTATAAAGTGACTGTCAAAGTAAGTGACGAGTTTGTACACACACTTTTACCTTGATGTTGATAATGAAAATATAAGGTTTTTCAGTGTTATACGATTCTCTCAGTCTTAATTCTGTACTCGCTCGCTCTCCTATTCCCAGTGCTCCCTAATCCCTAAGTACTTCCACACACCCGACACACACCGGTAATGCACAATGAGCCTCACCTCCCCAGTGACATCTTATCCTCCGCCTCTTCCCCTTCCTTCATCCTCCTCATGCCCACAGTGACCAAGATCCTCCGCGCTCCTCTCCCAACTTTCAAGCCGTAAACCAAAGCTGTACCTCCAGCTTCACCCATCTCCAACACCCACCCCTTCCCTAGGTAAAATGATATCACTGTCAAAAGGGCGGCAGCGTGTACAATCTGAGCTGTGATATCTCCGTCAGTCCTGGTAAATGGCAAAGGAGGTGGTGTGGCGTGGCGGGAACATCACCCAAGACGAAGCAGCCAAGTGGAATACAGATGAGGTTATTACAGGTTGGATCATGAGCTAGGAGGTTGAGGGTCGTCAGTCCTGATGTCCAGCTAAGGGTTTCATGTCCCGTTTTCTTTGAAGTTGCATCCATAAAAGACGGTATTATATATAACTGATCCCCCTCCCGCCCTTCCAGTCCCCGATATACATATTTTCAGGATAGGTTTTCTGATATAGAGGTTAGTGAATGCTTATAAGCTTGGCCAGAAAGGGTAAAGGCGGCCAGAAGTGTTTATACTATACTAGATAAGTTACCCGCCTTCGCCCAGAGAGAAAAAACACACACACACACACACACACACACACACACACACACACACACACACTGTACATTATTTCATATATACAGATACCATCGACTAAACGGAAATGAACAGTGCCATCAAGATAGAAGGAAATTAGTTAGAGAGGGAGGAAGGAGGTACAAGACCTCCACACACTGCACACATTACCTTCCCTAGTCTCCTGTGACCTGCTGCCGACACATCCTCCCTTAAGACCACCACCACACATCCTACCACACCACCATCACCACCACCACACATCCTACCACAGCACCATCACCACCACACATCCTACCACAGCACCATCACCACCACCACACATCCCACAACAACACCACCACCACAACACATCCTACCACAACATCCCCCACCACACAACACCAACACACATCCCACCAACACCACCACCACCACACATCCCACCACAAGACCATCACCACCACACATCCCAACACAAGACCACCACCACCACACCACACATCCTACCACAACAACCACCACCACACATCCTACCACAAGACCATCACCAACACCAACACATCCTACCACAACAACACCACCACCACCACACACATCCCATCACATCCATCACCACCACCACACCTACCACAAGACTATCACCAACATTTCCACACACATCCCACCACAAGACCATCAACCATCACCACCACACATCCTACCACAACAACACCACCACCACCACCACATCCTACCACAAGACCATCACCAACACCACCACACATCCTACCACAACACCACCACCACCATGTGTATCCTAACACAAGACCATCACCACCACCACCACACACATCCTACCACAAGACTGCCACTATTATCCTACCACAGCATCCATCACCAACACCACCACACATCCCATCACAATTCTACCACCACCACATATCCTGCACCACAAGACCATCACCAACACCACCACACACACAACCCCACCACACACCACCACCACCACACATCCCACCACAAGACCATCACCAACACCACCACACATCCCATCACAAGACCACCACCACCACCACATCCCACCACAACAACACCACCACCACCACCACAACCCACCACAACACCACATCACCACCACCACCACACATCCTACCTCCCACAAGACCGCCGCCACCACAACATCCTACCACAACATCATCACCACCAACCACCAACACCACAACACAACAACAAAATTCCTTACTTACAACTTCACCCCAACAAATTTAACACTAATAAAAATTCCAAAGTACACAAAGGCTTCCTACCATTACATTCTGAATCACACCTGTAAAGTCCCTCAAAACAAACAATTAACGACAGGTGAGAGATTGTCGTCATCACATCTACTAAGGTAATTCGACAACACGAAAGAGAATTGGATTATACCTGCGGAAACGGTATGAGATGGTTGTGTGCTGTGAGCCATTGTCTACTGGAGGGAGGAATACAGACGTGTGGAGGGAGGAATATAGACGTGTGGAGGGAGGAATATAGACGTGTGGAGGGAGGAATAGAGACGTGTGGGGGGAGGAATATAGACGTGTGGAGGGAGGAATATAGACGTGTGGGGGAGGAATATAGACGTGTGGGGGAGGAATATGACGTGGGGGGAGGAATATAGACGTGTGGGGGGAGGAATATACGTGTGGGAGGGAGGAATACAGACGTGTGGGAGGAGGAATATAGACGTGGGAGGGGAGGAATATAGACGGTGGGAGGGGATGAATAGGAGACGTGTGAGGGATGAATATAGACGTGTGGAGGGGAGGAATATAGACGTGGGAGGGAGGAATACAGACGTGGAGAGGAGATGAATAGAGACGTGGAGGGATGAATATAGACGTGGAGGGAGGAATATAGACGTGGAGGAGGAATATAGACGTGTGAGGGAGGAATATAGACGTGTGGAGGAGGAATACAGACGTGGAGGAGGAAGCAGACGTGTGGAGGAGGAATAAGCAGATGGGGGAGGAATATGACGTGGGAGGGGAGGAATACAGATGTGTGGGAGGAGGAATATAGATGTGGGGGGGAGGAATATAGATGTGTGGGAGGGAGGGAATACAGACGTGTGGGAGGGAGGAATATAGATGTGGGAGAGGGAGGAATACAGACGTGTGGAGGAGGAATAGAGATGTGTGGGAGGGGAGGAATATGACGTGGGAGGGAGGAATACAGACGTGGAGGGAGGAATATAGACGTGGGGGGGAGGAATATAGACGTGGAGGGAGGAATAGAGACGTGGAGGGAGGAATAGAGAGACGTGAGGGAGGAATAGAGACGTGTGAGGGAGGAATATAGACGTGGGAGGAGGAATATAGACGTGGAGGGAGGAATATAGATGTGGGAGGGGAGGAATATAGACGTGTAGAGGGGAGTGGAATATAGATGGGAGGGGAGTGAATATAGACGTGTGGGGGGGGAGGAATATAGACGTGTGGAGGGAGGAATATAGACGTGTGGAGGGAGGAATATAGACGTGTGGAGGGAGGAATAGAGACGTGTGGGGGGAGGAATATAGACGTGTGGAGGGAGGAATATAGACGTGTGGAGGGAGGAATACAGACGTGTGGAGGGAGGAATACAGACATGTGGAGGGAGGAATACAGACGTGTGGAGGGAGGAATACAGACGTGTGGAGGGAGGAATACAGACGTGGGGAGGAGGAATACAGTGGGAGGGAGGAACAGACGTGTGGAGGGAGGAATACAGACGTGTGGAGGGAGGAATACAGACAAATACTGTATCACAACTAACCATCAAAGCGTTAGGTTAGGTTAGGTTAGGTTAGGTTAGGTTAGGTTAGGTTAGGTTAATTCATACACAACAAACACCTTCATCACACAGCCTCTCCAAACAACATATACCCAAACTACCTCGAAGCAACTAAACCGACCAATCACAGACCATCTCCACATAGGCTGGGTTAGGTCAACAACTCTTACAACATACCGGGTAACTCTCTCAACTACCAATGACGTCACGAATTACGTCACCCATGTGGAGCTAGTCTGTGATTGGTCGGTCTAATTACCTCTGTGAATGTTTGATGAGACACTCCCAGAGACCAAGAATAACATTAGTTAATCTAAGTTTATCTAATTATCTTCCTACCTCTCTTCCAGTACCCATCCACTATAGACCATCTCCAGTACCCCTCCACCACACACCTTCCAGTACTCCGCCCATCACACACCCTCCAGCACCTCCACCACACACACCCTCCAGTACCCTCCACCACACACCCTCCAGTACCCCTCCACCACACACCCTCCAGTACCCCTCCATCACACACACCCTCCAGTACCCTCCACCACACACCCTCCAGTCTCCCCTCCACCACACACCTCCAGTACCCCTCCACCACACACACCCTCCAGTACCCTCCACCACACACCTCCAGTACCCTCCACCACACACCCTCCAGTACCCCTCCACCACACACCCTCCAGTACCCCTCCACCACACACCCTCCAGTACCCCTCCACCACACACCCTCCAGTGCCCTCCACCACACACCCTCCAGTACCTCCACCACACACCCTCCGCAGTACCCTCCACCACACACCCTGCAGCACCCCACCACCACACCCCAGTACCCTCCACCACACACCCCCTCCAGTACCCCTCCACCACACACCCTCCAGTACCCTCCACCACACACACCCTCCAGTACCCCTCCACCACACACACACCCCTCCAGTACCTCCACCACCACACACCCTCCAGTACCCTCCACACACACCCTCCATCCTCCACTACCCTCCACCACCACACACCTCCAGTACCCCACCACCACACCTCCAGTACCCTCCACCAACACCCTCCAGTACCCCTCCACCACACACCCTCCACCACACACCCTCCAGTACCCCACCACCACACACCTCCAGTACCCTCCCACCACACATCCAGTACCCTCCACCACACACCCCTCCAGTACCCTCCACCACACACCCTCCAGTACCCTCCACCACACCCTCCCAGTACCCCTCCACCACACACCTCCAGTACCCCCTCCACTACACACCCTCCACTGCACACCCTCCAGTACCCTCCACACACACCCCACCACACACCCTCCAGTACCCCTCCACCACACACCCTCCACTACACACCCTCCAGTACCCCTCCCACCACACACCCTCCAGTACCCCACCACCACACACCCTCCAGTACCCCTCCACCACACACCCTCCAGTACCTCCACCACACACCTCCACTACACACCTCCAGCACCCTCCACTACACCTCCACTACACACCCTCCAGTACCCCTCCACCACACACCCTCCAGTACCCTCCACCACACACCCTCCAGTGCACCCTCCACCACACACCCTCCAGTACCCCCTCCACACACACCCTCCACACACACCCTCCAGTACCCCTCCACCACACACCCTCCAGTACCCCACCACCACACACCCTCCAGTACCTCCACCACACACCTCCACTACACACACCCTCCAGTACCCCCACCACCACACACCTCCAGTACCCCTCCACCACACACCCTCCAGTACCCCTCCACCACACACACCCTCCAGCCCCACCACCACACACCTCCAGTACCCTCCACCACACACCCTCCAGCACCTCCACACAACCCAGTACCCCCACCACACAACCTCCAGCACCTCCACCACACACCCACCCTCCAGCACCCCACCCACACACCCTCCACCACACCCACAACCTCCAGCACCCCACCACACACCCAACCCCACCACCACCAACCCAGCACCCACACCCAGCACACCACCACACCCAGCACCCCACCACACCAACTCCAGCACCCCCCCACACACCCTCCAGCCACCCCACACACACCCTCCAGCACCCCCACCACACAACCCTCCAGCACCCCACCAACAACCCTCCAGCACCTCCACCACACCCCACACCCAGCACCCCACCACCACACACCCTCCAGCACCTCCACCACACACCCCAGCACCCCACCCCACCACACCACACCCACCACACACCCACACCTCCACCACACACCTCCAGCACCCTCCACCACACACACCCTCCAGCACCCCACCACCACACACCCTCCAGCACCTCCACCACACACCCCTCCACCACACACCCCAGCACCCCAACCACCAACCCAGCAACCCCACCACCACCCAGCACCCACCACACCCTCCAGTACCCACACCCACACCACACCCAGCACCCACCACCACACACCCCAGCACCCCCACCACACAACCTCCAGCAACCCCACCCCACCACACACCCTAGTACCCCACCACCACACACCTCCAGCACCTCCACCACACACCCAGCACCCTCCACCACACACCCTCCAGCACCCCACCACCACACACCCAGCACCTCCACCACACACCCTCCAGCACCTCCACCACACACCTCCCCTCCACCACACACCCTCCAGCACCCACCACACACCCCAGCACCCACCACACAACCTCCAGTACCCCACCACCACACAACCTCCAGCACCTCCCACCACACACCCTCCAGCACCCTCCAACACACCTCCAGCAACCCCACCAACTCCAGCACCCCACCACCACACACCCCAGCACCCACACACCCCAGCAACCCCACCACCACACCCTCCAGCACCACACAACTCCAGCACCCCACCACACACCCTCCAGCACCCCACCACCACACACCTCCAGCACCCCTCCACCACACACCCCAGCACCCCCACCACAACCCTCCAGCACCCCACCACCACACACCCAGCACCACCAACCCACACCCACCACACAACCCAGCACCCCACCACAACCCACTCCAACCCCACCACCACACACCCAGCACCACCCCAGCAACCCAACCACCACACCCAGCACCCACCACCACACACCCAGCACCTCCACCACACACCTCCACCACACACCTCCAGCACCTCCACCACACAACCCAGCAACCCAACCCAGCACCCACCACCACACACCCAGCAACCCACCACACAACCCCAGCACCCCCACACCCACCACACACCTCCAGCACCCTCCACCACACACCCTCCAGCAACCCAACCACCACACACCCCCAGCACCCACCACACAACCTCCACCCCCCACCACACACCCTCCAGCACCCCACCACCACACACCCTCCAGCACCTCCCACCACACACCCTCCAGTACCCCACCACCACACACCTCTCCCCACCACACACCCAGCACCCCACCCAGCACCCACCACACACCCCAGCACCCTCCACCACACACCCTCCAGCACCCTCCACCACACAACCCAGCACACCACCACCCAGCACCACCACCACACACCAGCACCCACACACCCAGCACCCACCACACACCCAGCACCCACCACCACACACCCTCCAGCACCTCCACCACACAACCCCCACCACACAACCTCCAGCACCCACCACCACCACACACCTCCAGCACCTCCACCACACACCCTCCAGCACCCCACCACACACCTCCCAGCACCCCCACCACACAACCCCAGCACCCCACCACACAACCCAGCAACCCCACCACACAACCCTCCAGCACCCCACCACACACCTCCAGTACCCCACCACCACACCCTCCAGCACCCACCACACAACCCAGCACCTCCACAACCCACCCCTCCACCACACACCTCCAGCACCACCACACACCCAGCACCCACCACACACACCCCAGCACCCCACCACCACACACCTCCAGCACCTCCACCACACACCTCCAGCACCCCTCCACCACACACCTCCAGCACCTCCACCAACAACCTCCAGCACCACCAACAACCCTCCAGCACCAACCACACCCTCCAGCACCCCACACAACCCAGCACCCCACACACCCAGCACCCACCACACCTCCAGCACCCTCCACCACACACCTCCAGCACCCCACCACCACACACCCTCCAGTACCTCCACCACACACACCTCCAGTACCCTCCACCACACACCTCCAGTACTGCCCTTCACCAGCTCTCACAGTAAATCATAGTATAAATTTTCAGTTTATTTATAGATAGTATTAACCATACCTGTTTGATTACCTGCCATTAACGACTCGAGCGATAATTAATCAACAGGTGTAAACCAATAAACCTGATAGCAAACAGTGTGATCGTTCGTTATTCATTCGTTCAACTCTGCCATATCTATTCGTTGTGTCATCAGCCGTCAGGTTACGATACAACCCCACACTGACCCCACACCCCCACCATCCACACACAACACACATACAACCACACCACACACACACACACACACACACACACACACACACACACACACACACACACACACACACACACCTGCCCACCATTCAATTTACCTTCTTGTCTAATTAACTTAATTAAATACCTGTACTAGGGTAATTTGTTCACCCTTTCAGTTCATTAATAGACATCACCTGCGATCTACCACGAACAGAAACACGTATTTGTTTTAATAGGTCACCGTGTTGTACCATCTGGCTTAGGTCACACGTACAGACAGACAGACAGACGAGGTGACCCAACTCAGAGGTGTGGGTGATGACATTTGAGGTTGAAGGAATTTAAACTTTGGTTGTTCCCGGAAGAGTTTGTGTTTACCTCTTGGCCACACATACTTTGGTTCCATCACATAGTCTCTCCATCACATACTCTGGCTCCATCACATAGTTTCTCCATCACATAGTCTCTCCAACACATACTCTGGCTCCATCACATTGCTTCTTCATCACATACTGTAGTTTCTCCATCACATAGTCTTTCCATCACATACTCTGGCTCCATCACATAGTTTCTCCATCACATAGTCTCTCCATCACACATCCTCTCCATCACATAGCCACTGCACCTCCACCAGCCTTCACTCCAACAGGGGAAAAATACAAGTCACTGAATATGACACTGAACTAGTAACACCTGATTGATGTAACACCTGATTGATGTAACACCTGATTGATGTAACACCTGATTGATGTAACACCTGATTGATGTAACACCTGATTGGTGTAACACCTGATTGATGTAACACCTGAGTGATGTAACTCCTGATTGATGTAACTCCTGATTGATGTAACACCTGAGTGATGTAACTCCTGATTGATGTAACTCCTGATTGATGTAACACCTGATTGATGTAACTCCTGATTGATGTAACACCTGATTGATGTAACACCTGATTGATGTAACACCTGATTGATGTAACACCTGATTGGTGTAACACCTGATTGATGTAACACCTGATTGATGTAACACCTGATTGATGTAACACCCGATTGATGTAACACCTGATTGATGTAACACCTGATTGATGTAACTCCTGATTGATGTAACACCCGATTGATGTAACACCTGAGTGATGTAACTCCTGATTGATGTAACTCCTGATTGATGTAACACCTGATTGATGTAACTCCTGATTGATGTAACACCCGATTGATGTAACACCTGATTGATGTAACTCCTGATTGATGTAACTCCTGATTGATGTAACACCTGATTGATGTAACACCCGATTGATGTAACTCCTGATTGATGTAACACCCGATTGATGTAACACTTGATTGATGTAACACCTGATTGATGTAACACCCGATTGATGTAACACCTGATTGATGTAACTCCTGATTGATGTAACTCCTGATTGATGTAACACCTGATTGATGTAACACCTGATTGATGTAACACCTGATTGATGTAACACCCGATTGATGTAACACCTGATTGATGTAACACCTGATTAATGTAACACCTGATTGATGTAACACCTGATTAATGTAACACCTGATTGATGTAACTCCTGATTGATGCAACACCTGATTTGATGCGCCTGATTGATGCCAACACCTGATTGATGCGCTCTGATTGATGCTTAACACCCGATTGATGCGCTTACTTGATTGATGTAACACCTGATTGATGCCAACACCCGATTGATGTAACACCTGATTGAAGTGTAACTCCTGATTGATGTAACTCCTGATTGAAGTGTAACACACCTGATTGATATAACACCTGATTCGTGCCGCTTTGGTTGGTACTAACACCCGTTACGTCAACAACACCTGATTGATGCCAACACCTGGTGTGTAACTGATTGATGCCAACACCTGATTAATGTAACACCTGATTGATGTAACTCCTGATTGATGCAACACCTGATTGATGTAACTCCTGATTGATGTAACTCCTGATTGATGTAACACCTGATTGATGCAACACCTGATTGATGCAACACCTGATTGATGTAACTCCTGATTGATGTAACTCCTGATTGATGTAACACCTGATTGATGCAACACCTGATTGATGTAACTCCTGATTGATTTAACACCTGATTGATGCAACACCTGATTGATGTAACACCTGATTGATGTAACTCCTGATTGATGTAACTCCTGATTGATGTAACACCTGAGTGATGTAACTCCTGATTGATGTAACACCTGATTGATGTAACACCTGATTGATGTAACACCTGATTGATGTAACACCTGATTGCTGTAACACCCGATTGATGTAACTCCTGAGTGATGTAACTCCTGATTGATGTAACACCCGATTGATATAACACCTAACTGATGTAACACCTGAGTGATGTAACACCTAATTCATGTTTGGAGCGACTTACACCTGACGTTATAACAGTGTACAGGAGACATGTGAACCCGTAACGAACATCAGAGAAAATTATCTCATCAGAAACTTTAATTAATTACATTAAATACTAACGTCTATTATTTATCATCAGACAGAATTAATAAGAAAACGATAATAATTAATCCTATTACCCGGTATCAAATAATATAACAAATAAATAAATAAAAATCCTCTTACGTCGAGTGGGAAGGGAGGGAGTCAGGTTCACGCTCCCAGCAACAGGATTAATTGGTAAAGTTTTTAAGGACGACGGAGCACATCCTAGGAACCTCTGACCTGACCACCACCGTTCCTTAACTGGTATGTTATTATGAAGGATATATATATATATATATACCAGGTAGACGTCGTTATGTAGAGAGAAAAAACCACGGATTACCTGAAAATGGTGGTCAATTAATTAGCTCCTCTAGCTTATTGCACCTGATGATTAAATACCTTCGGGGTGCTTTAGGGGGTTGGATTAGGTTGTTTAATCCTCATTTGAAATAATCTGTGATGCCTAATTAGGAAACCTGAAAAAAAAACTATAAAAAAAACAAGATTTCTAATAAAAAAAATTACATTTTTCAGAAATTAAATACTCAACAATAACAATAACAACCAATATAGTGTTTTATTTTCATCAGACACTAAACATTTATGTTACTTAAATACTACAAATGTTAGAAAGTTCCAATAAAATAAACATCACCCATAAACACAACATTGGTTATTATGTGGTGAAAATATCTGTGTTGGGTTCACGACAATCAACAGTACTCCCTAAATCATCTCAAACCTTTACCCAAGTCAATACCAACGTTACTGATATATTTCCCAAGCCTCATTCTTGCACTTATTAAATATATAACACTAAAACATTACTTCCCTCTATAATAACAAGTATATAAGTCTTACATCACAAGGCATAATAGACAGTCAGCATCTGGAGAGGTAGACAATTTTAATTATACTGCCATAAGACCATCGGTGTATCCAGTCCCTGTGTTAGAAGCGTTATTCATCCGCCGTGTTGCCGACTATTATTCATTCCCACCTAATAATAACTTCACTCACTTACATTCAGTTATTCAGTCCATCAACGCTACACAATACCACCCCACACACACACACCTTTAACGTTCACTCGGATAGTCGAATACAAAAAATCCCAGTTTTATCCAGTAATTAGATATTGCAATTTCCTGCAGTAATTGACTCGTGATAGGGCACCTGTTTCATCATTATTGCCACTAAGCTTACACGGTCCTCTGTGACGTTTTGTTTTTATTCTAGTATTTAACGACAACCTTTGAAGTTTACATTATATCAAGTCTGTAAAAGTTAACATGTGTGTGTGTGTGTGTGTGTGTGTGTGTGTGTGTGTGCATGAGTGTGTGTGTGTGTGTGTGTATGAGTGTGTGTGTCTGTGTGTGTGTGTGTGCCAATGCTATTATATTTATTCGTTTTGAGAGCTTCTGTAGTTAATGAAGTAAGAGTAACCAGGTAGTGGAGTGGGGTCAACTAGAACCCTCCCGAGTCTGTATGGAGAACAATGGTATCGGTATCCTATATCATGGAGTACATTATGTGGTGATACCTTAGTGATGGTGGTGTGGTGATAGGGGTGGTGGTAGAGGGAGTGGTGATGGTGGTGTGGTGATAGGGGTGGTGGTAAAGGGAGTGGTGATGGTAATCGTAGTTCACTGATTGTGGTAGCGAGAATGGTTACTATTTTGGTGGTAGTATGTCAGGACAAATCTGTGGTAACCCTGGTCTGGTACTACAGGGATCTATTGATCTTTTTAACCAGTAAACTCACATCTACAGTGATCAGGATAGAGGCTATTTTCAATACCTTCTATGGACCTGAGATTGAGTTAACCCATTTTAGTTTTCACCTGTAGTGTTTATACAAGTGTGGCGACCTGTGTGTATAATGGTTAGCTTACTCGCCTAGCAAGCGAGCAGGGTGAAACTAAGGGCAAGTTTATTTACGCCATTTGCCTCTGTCTACCCAGCAGTAACTGGGAACCTGGATGTTAATCGATTTGCGGATAATGGTTACCCAGTGCAGTTGACGAGTTGTCCGGTCTTCTCGGATTATTCATTGACACTGGGTCATGCAACTCGTTAACTTAGGGTGTGGTTGTTGTGTTGGCGACAGCTTCTACACCTTAAACAAATACACGCCTAGGTGGCCCTAGGGCCGCCCATCCTCGTACACGAGGGGCAACTATTATTCTATTCTATTATACAAGTGGACCCAATATCATGTTCCTGGTTATTACAATCACAGTATTCATGGCTTTACAGGAAATAAGTAACACTCGGTAATAGATATGTTAGTAAAGATAGAGTTTGATGATGACGGTTGTGTGTGGTGACGGTGATGTGTGGTGACGGTGATGTGTGGTGACGGTGATGTGTGGTGACGGTGATGTGTGGTGACGGTGATGTGTGGAGTGTCATAACCGTAACACTGGTGGTGAATGAGACAGAATGACTGGCAGACATAACCCGTCTAGTGGCAGATATTGACAGGTCAGTCATTACGCCATCTGGTAATCAAACCCGCTTGACGGAGGCAATACACTCGTCACAAAATACTGTGATCTACTGGTTATTGTTGTTATCAGTAAATCTACAAACACCGCAACTGTACAGAAAAAAAACTATTCTCAGTGAATATTATATCTGGTACGCTTGTCTTTTGATTATTACAGAGAGACCAAAGTAACTGTTACTGATCACACTACCGAACATTTTTCAACGTCTAAGTTCAATAATTTCCAATGTCATTAAACTGAATCAATAGCGCATTAACTATAGTTTTTATTATTACATCTAACGACTCACTTCACTAAACATCAAACACGTCAAAATACATAGTCGTCCACACAGGAAGAAGAACCTCCTTTGAACTAATAATTTCAAATCGACGCTGGAGAGAAGCTTAGTATAGTGTACAAACGCCAGTCTCTTATCGTCTTCTAGAGAAAACTATAATAGGTGTCCAGCAGTGATATTATTGAAAGTACTGTATATTACATAGAACGGAATTAAATAATAAAGTACTTAAATATTCTGCTTGTATCGAATATTGTGGCAATTCCTCTATTTCTCTTTACGAAGCTCAAAGACCATATTCTTGGCAAGAACAAATATCAATTAAGCTTAACTAAAGAAACGGTATACAAGGGCTTTAGAATCACAAGGTCACAACAGCCATTTTTTAAGAAGTGAGAAATAAGCCCCTAAAGTTTTTTGTTTGTTACTCCACAACCAATAAAGATATCGAGGTGGAGTTTGTTTTATCTCAAAGATTTTTGTTGTACAAGTTTTGAGTGTGTGTCATGCATCACGGCCCATTGGCCCATGTGCCCCAGACGTGCGCCCATTGGCCAAGCGGGTCTACTCGCTGTGTCATTGGCTCACCTAGGAGGTGTGGTGGGTGACGTGCGCTTGTCCATTGGCTGCTATGAGAGTTAAAGGGAGTGCAGTGGGGTGAGACTTGCGGCCTTGTGTGACGAAGGCGCGTTGAACACGGTCCTTTTAGGTACACAAACCAATGTATTTTAGTGTTATTTTTGACATGTGAGAGTAACACAAGGCCGCAAATCCAAGCTCTACAAGACAGGACTCAACTTAGAGAATACATTGGTACCAATAACAACATTCCCCCGTGGCAGCGCTTCGGCCCTGTGTTTCTGAGGTCCTCGTATAAACACAGTGTATATACTCTTGATTGGCGTATCCAACTTTAAGTGGGATAAAGCTTGGAATAGTAAAAACAAAGGTGAATTTCAACATGAACGATACTCACTAGAAAAATGTATATATAATTTTTAATCGTTGATATCTTTCGTAACTTCTGACATAAATTACATGTCTAAATATCTTAGCTGTTGAAGGTAATTAGTATATCCCAGCTTCAAGTCACCATAGTTACCTGCCTTCATCACCTAATAGTACAAGATTATAATAACACTCGTCTTTTCTCATTGATTTGGTCTCCACTCTGGGTACGATCCGGTGTGGTGTGTTGAGATTACCGCTGTGTTGAAATTAACTTATCTACCTAGCCTAACCAAACCCAAAGGAAAGTAACCTAACCCAAACTAACCTAACCTAGCCTTTTCCAATCTAGCCTAGTCTAACTTAACCTAACCGAACCTAATTTAGCCTAGCCTAACCTAGCCTAGCCTAACCTAGCCTAATCTAGCCTAACCTAACCTGACCTAGCCTAACCTAACCTAACCTGACCTGACCTGACCTAACCTAACCTAACCTATCCTATCCTAGCCTGACCTAATTTAATCTAACCTAACCAAACCAAAGGGATGTTGGTAATGTTTTTTGGGTGACAGTTTCGGGGACAGACACAAGTATTCAAAACACCGCCTGAGTATGGCATCTGATCCTTGAAACTTTGTTGGGATGTGTGTGTGTGTGTGTGTGTGTGTGTGTGTGTGTGTGTGTGTGTGTGTGAGAGAGACCAGAGTATGTTGCCAACAGAACTTAATGGATGGCCTATGGGTAAAGTTTGGTGGATTGTCTCGTCCAGGGTTTGGTTCTTCATGAAAACAGAAACCAGTTTTGGGTCTGCAACGAACAAGGAACTTCAATTTCCGGGGATTCAACAAATTGGGAACCCAAAGTAGTGTGTTGTTGCTATTAAAATCCCATGTACAGTCGGGGTCAAAAGTTACCCAAAATGAAGCAGCATCGAACCCAAACGAGATACAACAGTCAGGTTAAGTCTTATTTCACCTGATCATTAAACACCCTGACCTAACCCAACCCAACCCAACCCAACCTAACCTAACCCAACCCAACCCAACCTAACCTAACCTAACCTAATAAAACGTAATCAAATCTAAACCAACTTTACTCTAACCTAACCTACCCAAATATATCATCACTAAACGTCAGAAATAAACTTGTCTCTGACCTTATGTTTCCTAGATTAGGATTAAGTTGGGTTACATGAAGTTAGGTTAGATTGATAAAACTAAGTTAGGTTAGTTAATCTTCGGTTTAAATATGATAAAGTGTCTAATCTTCATGTGGTTCAAATTTACTTATGGAAACTCACTGTGTTTTTGTGTATCTTGAAGACTCGGTCCTCAAGGTCCCGACTCTTACCTGAAATATAAGACAAAATTACATTACTGTTTGGAAGGAAAATAACATTCGAGTATTATCATAGCGCCTTAGTCTCTCACTCAGGTAATGGAAAGTTTATTACAGGTGTTATTACGTAATTCATCTCATGTCATCACACTACCCCATCTATCATAACATTTGTATTACGACCAACGCTCAACAGCTCAAGAGAGTTATTGTCGGGGTGGGTCTTGGCAACACTGGATGGTGTTACGACGTCTCTAAATTTACTTTAATATCCAGGTTCTAGGAGTAACCAAACAAAAAAAAGTGAAGTAAATCAAAAGGGAATAAAAATAAATAAAGTAAACCTTTAAGAATTTAATTCAATTAAATATCAACACAATAAAGAGCCTCGTAGGCTGTCACAACAAATTGATTCACTATCGAAACTTTTAAGACACAAATGATACTAAAACATCGAAACATCAAAAGAACTGCTTAAATATATTGAATGAAAATAAAGCACTGGATTACGTTAACACTGCATAAACATATAAAATAACTAACACTGAAATTAACTATCGTAAAACAACACTGAATAACTTAAATGTAACTAAGCAAGCACTGATGGACACATAAGAGACATGAATAGGTACTCACATAGATATACCACATTGGTGGAAACAGGAACAACACAGAAATAAAATAAGTATAAGTAACAGGTGACGGGTGTCACTCAAAAGAACGTGAACTGAATGACAAGAGGACTGGACTGAACTCCGTCGGCTGGTGGGTACTATATAAGGTCGGCTCCCGCCAGTGCGACACGCCGCTGAAACATGGGTCGTTTAACGATGCAGATGGTCGTTAGAGAAACAAAGAATGCTTGTTACAATACTAAATGAAGAAATAAGATGGGCTTGAACAAATAATGACAGTTAAAACCTTAACAGCACAGGGTAAGGTGACTAGAATATATAATAGTAAATATAACACATCATTACAGGAATAATATGGAGCAACATTGAAGCATATTATAAAAAATAATAGAAAAATACGACAAGGTCGTAACAATGGTCCTTATGAAATGGTATCGACGTGGGTCTTAGTCTTGAAAGTATTTTAGAAGTCTACAACCTGGTGAAGGGACAAGAGGTAGTGTACGACCAGTCTCCTATAATCACCCGCACCTCCCTACCAAATTTCAGTTTTATCTTCAAAAAGCATTACACAGCTTCCCCTCCACAGCTGTAAAATTAGAATATAAACAACATCTCATCATCATCTTCCTCTTATTCTTCCTCCTCCTCTTCTTCCTCTTCCTCTTCCTCATCATCATCTTTCTCCTTCTTTCTCTTCCTCCTATTCCTCAGCATCATCATCATCTTCCTCTTATTCTTCCTCCTATTCCTCTTCCTCCTCCTGGCCAACCTCCATAAGCAACCCCTCCCCCTCCCTTGACCCTATGCAGCATATTTCAGCTCACTGCCTCACACCATAACTCCGCTGCTTAAGACGTCTAGTAAGTGTTTAGACAAGTTTTACCTCAGCCTTAATAACAATGATGATGTCCCGGTGGGGTGGGGTGGGGTGGGGTGGGGTGGGTCATTCATAACAATCTTCTTATAAATAGTTTCATAAGATAATTCGTCTCATGACAACACCTCACTTATTATGGTGTTCTTGGCCTGAGTGAAGAGTCTCACTCGTGTTACTTATCCCCCCTCTAAGGTCCACCTCTAACCCCCCCTCCAAAGCCTTCCCTCAATCACCCCCCTCTAAAGCTTTCCCTCCACCACCTCCTCTATAGTCTTCCCTCCACCACCCCCACTAAGGTCCACCTCCACCCCCGCCTCTAAATCCTTCCCTCCACCACCCCCCACTAAGGTCCACCTCCACCCCCTCAAATCCTTCCCTCCACCACCACCCCCACTAAGGTCCACCTCCACCCCCCTCTAAATCTTCCCTCCACCACCCCTAAGGTCCACCTCCACCCCCCCTCTAAATCCTTCCCTCCACCACCGCTCATAATTAAATATATCAACACTACAGAAAATACAAAACACATTCTATACAACATTCTTCCTCATTCATACTGGGTCCCACACGCCTGGCGACCCATTAGAGGCAGTGTGGATGTTGCCTTGATAAGACTTCGACTTTTTTTTCCGCACACAAGGAGACAGCGTGGCCGGAACTACACTCGCCTGCCTTCATTTCCTCAACGATAAAGTTAGGAACCCATTCACAGCTGGGTGGACTAAGGGTGCCCCAGACGTTAACGAATGGTAAATCAGGGCTGTCAATTTTTCTATCCGAAACAATATAAATTTTCACTGAACCTATTGCATTCTACCCTACCTTAACCTTAACCTTACCCTACTTTACCCTAACATTACCCAACCCTGACCTCCATTACCCCTATCCTTCCCTCATCCTTACATTCTCCCCCCCAACTAATACCCAGAATGAGGCCACAAATAACGTAAACTCCACCTCACCTGCAACACACTGACATCAACCACTACCTGAACACAATAACACTACTTCAATCCCGTACTTGAACCCAACTAGACCCGGGTTTATATTGCCTCTCGATTACTGTCTCTACTTAATACATCCGGGTATTGATCTCCTCTGCACCCCCCTCTGAAGGAGTCTTGTCAAATGGGAAGTCAATATTTTCCGAATCGAGAGCCTTGTGTATTCGCCCCCCCCACCCTCTCACCGATCCTTCCCTCTCTACCTCCCCTTTGTTCACCTGATTCCTCTTCCCCTCCCTCCCTCCTCTCTATCCCCTTCACCATTTCATCTCTGTTACTCTCACTCCCTCTCAGCTCTACTCCACTCTCTTCCTACCTCATCCCTTATCCTCCTACACTCCTTCACCCTCACATCCCTCTTCCTCCCCCTCTCACCCCCATCACCTTCCCCTCCCCTCTCACCCTCCACCCCTTACCACACTCCCTTTCTCACCTGTCAGCTGTATTACCCTTCAGATGACGTCATGATCTTAATTATGTACACCTTCCTTAATCCTCACCTGAGAAAAAAAAATATCACTGTGATAGAATGAATTAACTAAAACACTGAATAGCAAAACAAACAAACAAAAGTTAATAGCAAAACATAAACAACAATAATTGACTAGTACAGAATTAAACACAGGTCAGTAAACTAGCTGAGGTCAAGTCTTATTATACACGTACATGAGAGAGAGAGAGAGAGAGAGAGAGAGAGAGAGAGAGAGAGAGAGAGAGAGACGATAACAATAGATAATCTTGTTGATACACCTTTGAGACGGGGAAATCCAATAGTGTAGAACCAGTGTGAGTTAACCTTTGAAGGTCTTGTGTGTGTGTCAGTCTACCTACGGCGTGTTTGAGGAGGGTAAACTAGATTAAAAAAAAATACAAAATACAGCATTCACGTTACAGGAAGGGGAGGAGGATTCACCCCTGTGCATTACAGGCTCGATGGTCCCTATATTACAAAAGTTCTAAGAGGCAAAATAACAAGATAATTTTTTTGTTCCTGTAGCCAAGTTCCCTAGACTATATTACAAGAGTTTTAAGTTACAAAATATTCCATGAGTTTATTTTTTTTATTACGAGTTTTTTCAGTAAATTCCATGACAAAATCCCACGAATTTATTCCTGTATTCAGTTCTTAAAAGGTTTAGTAAATACGTTCTAAGTTATATAATATCCTAAGAATTATTTTAGTATCTAATTCTAAAAAAAAAACTTTATTTGTATTTACTTCTAAAGAGTTTATTAAAAAAGTTCTAAGACACAAAACACCTCCCTCCAAATTATATTCCTCTACACCCGTCCTACAGCTCACACCACCACCGCCTTCTGTCTTCATCCTACTCCCCAAGTTCATCCATGCTTTATAAAACTGTATACTGCTTTATATACTTATTTTATTACTTAACTTTTCTCTTATATATGAGGTTTTAATTTTCTGCCTTCTGTGAATCTTTTAATTCTTTTGTTTTTAATTTTATTCAAGTACAAACATAAGAATTTCACTGAATTATTTTTTTTATTATTTCGCACTTGAATTATAAATCCTCACTCATTAACTAATAGGAAAAGATTTTGTTGTGCTGCATATTATAGTGTAAGGCAACGTGGCTGAACGGCTGCCAGGCGTACGATTTTTCTTATAATAATATCCCCCCAAATCACAAAATTAAAGTCATAAATTTTTTTATATATAATAACTAAATTTTATTACATTAATAAGTTTCAATCGCCTTATCACCATCGGTAAAATGTAATTAAGAGCGTGTAACAACCAGTACGATAACATAACGAATGGGTTTGGTTCCGACACTGAAATTTTTATCTGTAGTGAATGGAGTCACAGACGGTAACGATGGTTAGTGTTGCGTGGGAAGGCGAGAGTGTAGTCGATGCTGGTACTGACGGAGGTAAAGATTTATCCTTGGCTTTCGTTAAATGAGAAAAGACTTGTAACATTATAATACCGAATATAATAATAGGCTTGCATAACATACCAATAATATATGATAAATAAAAATATAAATATAATCGCAGATAAGTTAGTGGATATACCTTTATCAGATAAGTAAGTAAAATCAATAAGACAAATAAGCAAAATAAACAAAAGGAAAAAATAAATAAAATCCCACCATTAAATCCAGTTACTACAAATACAAAAATCCTTCACACAATCACATGTAAAGATGTATAAAAAAAATGGTTTCCAGAACTGTATTAAGACACACAGTTAAACATCACCTTACTTATTGTTAAATATAACATTCGTGTGATAATGTGAAGCAGATGATAATTTATAGAGAGAGAGACAGATAAAGAGACTATGGCAAAGAACGAAGAGTGAAAGAGGAAGAATGCTGACAACAACAACAACAATAATAACTTAATAAATGATAATGAAGTAAATCAACAACACATATAACTATATAACTACATATATGTGTTGAGTCAGTCATTACCCAGGAGTCGTCGCGGCCAGTGTCACAGCTCGAGCGTCGGGTATTGACCGTCCCAAGTTCGAAATCATTGACATTTATTCCTTTTATATATTACACACTTACACAGTCATCAAAGATCTTACGGGAAAAAAAGATGATCGTAAGTCTGTTTCCCAAATGCGTGTTATATGTTCATCTTCTGGTGTGAGTGTGTGTGTGTGTGTCTGCACGAGAATCTCGGAAACTACTTTACCGATCTGTAGTGATGATGGATGAGGTTATATGTAGTGATGATGGATATTGTTATATGTAGTGATGATGTTATATGTAGTGATGATTAGACAATAAAATAATAACAGTTTAATGCTAAAAAAATATACTTTGCTGTACCGTTGTAGTGAAAACCATGGTGGAACTTACATACACCGTTAATGAACTATTGATGGAAAAAGAAGTTTTGGGGACTAAACAGTGAGACAATGTGGAGCCTCCCGGAGGGTGGCGTCCTACCATGGCCTGGCGGATGAGCCGCCCAGAGGGAAGCGATTCTGCTAGTAATTATAATAATAATAATACTAAAACTACTACTTCTACTACTACATAAATATATATACTACTACTACTACTACTACTACTAATAATAATAATAATAATAATAATAATAGCGATGGTAATAACAATAATAAAATAATGATAATAATAATAATAATAATAATAATAATAATAATAATAATAATAACAATAACAACGACAATAATAACAACAACAACAACAACAATAATAATAACAACAACAACAATAAACCCACGTCATCAGAGGGTTACCGGAGAGTTATTATCTAGAACAGTTCATTACTCCATAACTAAGCTCACTTTATATCATGTTAAATTTAGTCTATGTCAAGGATGAATAAAGGATGGTGCTGGTGTTGAATGTGTCCGGGCAGTCCTCTCACCTGAACACTGTACAAGATTGTTACACACACACACACAGACACTCACATATTAAGAAGTGCTCAACACACTGACCCTCTCGGCTCTCACTGACCATCACCACGACCTCATTTGCAAATTTGGTGAGAAACTTCTGCACCATCCACTACACCGGCTCCTAATACCACCCGAGATCCCTCGCCCAAAAATTGCTGTTCGACACCACAACCGCATCCAGCCCATACGAGCACGACCTGGTCGCTATAAGAACAGCCCAGTCCCAACCATTGTAAAAATTGTCAATAACCTGTAATCAACCAGTGTATTCACTCCCAGTCAATCTTACTTTTTGCACTGTCACTATGTTGAAATGCCCTGTAGTTTGAGCTTCTCCCCACCTAGTTATTATATATCATATTTGTATCTTATGTTACTTGTATATTATTTGTAAATCAAGAGACCCATTCCCCAATTATGTTACTGTATATTTTCAGCCTTCCGACTGCCATGCTCTATCAATAAACCGTTAATTATTATTATTATTATCATTATTATTATTAATATTTATTACAGACAGTTCTAAAATCACTTCCATTACACACACACACACACACACACACACACATACACATACACACGCACACACACAGAAAATATATTGCACTATGTTAAAATTTACGGAGACATCTGGCAACTTTATCGTCTTTTGTTGACTAGAGGGGCCGGGAAAAATAATGGTAAATGAACGTCAGTTTTTATACCGGGGGTCGCTAATTAGTAGTTACCGAACAGAGATTATTTTAAATGGGGTTATTGTTTCTACTTTACATAGACGTATTAGATGCCTGAATTATATCCCCCCCCCACCCAATTCCCCACCCACCCACCCCCCAAAAAAAAAAATAATAATAATAATAAAAAAAATCGAATAAAAAAAAATAGTCTGGTTCAATGGTTTTATTAATCTATGATAACTGATAATAATTCCAAGTCCTCCTTCAGTATGACATATCATCTTACTCCTGCCAGTCACAACAACAAGAGTGGTTTAGATTGTACTGTAGTTCTTATTGAGTTACTGCACTAAATGGTCATGTGAATGGTCTGTCTGTCTGTCTGTCTGTGTCAATCTGTCACTCGTGTCTGTCTGTATCTGTCTTTCAATCTCTATAAACGTGTCCCAGTGTCTGTCCGTCTGTCTCTAATGTCTATCTGTCTGTGTCTGTCTGTCTGTCTCTATGTCTGTCTCTGTTCGTCTGTATTTCCGTCTCTGTCTGGCTTAGTGTCTGTCTGTCTGTCTGTCTGTCTGTCTGTCTGTCTGTCTGTATTTCCGTCTCTGTCTGGCTGTCTGTCTGGCTTAGTGTCTGTCTGTCTGTCTCTGTTCGTCTGTATTTCTGTCTGTCTGTGTCTGTCTGTTCGTCTGTATTTCCGTCTCTGTCTGGCTGTCTGTCTGGCTTAGTGTCTGTTTGTCTGTCTCTTAGTGTCTGTCTGCCTCTCAGTGACTGTCTTTCTATAACTCTCAGCTACAGCGGACGGGAAAAATCTAAAATTCTCCAAGTACACTGGGAGGGGGGAGGAAGGGGAGGGGGAGGAAGGGGAGGGGAGGAAGGGGGAGGGGGAGGAAGGGGAGGGGAGGGAGGGAGGTGGGGAATATATAATAAAATTCCCTGGGTAAAACAGGCAGGGAAAATAAAAAAATTCCCTAGTAACAGTGGACGGTAATAAATTATACCAACTTATCAGGGGTACAATAGTTGGGGAAATAAAATACATCGAAAAAGAAAAAATATCCCTAGTATCAGTTCGCGGAAATAAATACAAAAAAAATATTCCCCTCCTCTGGGTACAGTAAAAGAGGAAAATACAAAATTTCATTCCTCGGTACAGTGGACGACAGGTAACTCCTACGTAACTCAATAGTATTTTTTTTTTCCTCTCTCACTTGTTTGATGATAAAACAAAACAAAACATTTATGCTTTTGGGCAGAATTTTTCCTCCTAGAATTTAGGCCAAACAATATTGGTCATCCCTCAAAACAGAAAATACTGGTATATATAAAAAATTCTAGTGTAATACCGAAAATTTCTGATGATTTTAATTTTATTTAATAAGGTTTCCATTAGTCTTTTGTACTTACAGTATTGTTAATTAGATGTTTCTAGGTTCGATACTTAAGTTGGAGTGTTGTTTTCAGGGTTCATAGCAAGGGTTCATAAATTGGCAAGCTAATGTGTGTAATAATAAATAATAATAATAATAATTAACGGTTTATTGAAAGAGCTTGGCAGCCAGAAGGCTGAAAATATTACATATCTGGGGAATGGGTTTCGAATTACAAATAATATACAAGTAACATAAGTGATACAAATAAGATATATAATAACTAGGTGGGGAGAAGCTTAAACTACAGTTCATTTCAACATAGTGAAAGTGCAAGGAGTAGTGTTTACTGGGAGTGAATACACTGGTTTATTACAAGTTATTGATAATTTTTACAATGGTTGGGACTGGGCTGTTCATATAGCGATCAGTTCGTGCACGTATGGGCTGGATGCGGTTGTGGTGTCGAACAGCAATTCTCGGGCTAGGGATCTCAGGTGGTAGTAGGAGCCGGTGTCGAGGATGGTGTAGAAGCTTCTTACCAAATTTGCAGATGAGGTCGTGGTGATGGTCAGTGTGTGTATGTGTGTGTGTAAAAGACGTTTCCAGTGTTATTATGGACAATTTAACACCGCAAAATAAAATAACCATTAACACACAGTACACATCAACAGATCATATAACAGTCAGTCGAATATGATTCATTTCTGGGTTTCTTCTTTCTGCTATTTATTTTATTTAGTACAACTGGAGTCGTCTCATGGCTCGCTGTCTGTCTGTCTGTGCCTCTCTCTGTCTATGTCTGTCTGTCTCTCTCGCTGTCTGTCTCTTTCTGACTCTCTCTCTCTCTCTCTCTCTCTCGTTGTCTTTGTCTCTCTCTAGCCACCATTGAAGACCAGTGTTGTCCTCCTCACAACCTCAATACGACCCTGAAATACTCTTCCTGAATTCGATAACTTCATTTATGCCCTGAAACTCTCATCCACTTTATGGGTTAATGTTGTCAAGTTGGGAGAGAGTGTTACTGGAGTCTTCATGCGGGATAAAGAGAGAGCTAAGGATCTGAGAGCTTTTTTCGAAGACTCTTGAGACGCCTTGTGGATCTTGGAGGCTTCACTACGAGACACTACCAGCACCCTTGTCACAGGCTCTTGAGAATCATTACACCCAAATTGAAGACCAGTAGAACTTAACGACGGCAAGAGAACAACCTCCTCTTTCTACCACCCCCCCCCTCACCACCAGTTAAGAGGGCCTGAGAGAACCCCCCCCAGAGACCGCCCCCTCCACCACCAGTTAAGAGGGCCTGAGAGACCCCCCCCAGAGACCGCCCTCCACCACCAGTTAAGAGGGCCTGAGAGAACCACCCCAAAGACCGCCCCCTCCACCACCAGTTAAGAGGGCCTGAGAGAACACCCCAGAGACCGCCCTCCACCACCAGTTAAGAGGGCCTGAGAGAACCACCCCAAGACCGCCCCCTCCACCAACAGTTAAGAGGGCCTGAGAACCACCAAGACCGCCCCTCCACCACCAGTTAAGAGGGCTGAGAGAACCGAGCCCTCCACTACTCAGTTAAGAGGCCTGAGAGAACACTCCCAGAGACCGCCTCCACCACCAGTTAAGAGGGCCTGAGAGAACCACCCCAAAGACCGCCCCCTCCACTAACAGTTAAGAGGGCCTGAGAGAACCACCCCCAGAGACCGCCCTCCACCACCAGTTAAGAGGGCCTGAGAGAACCACCCCAAAGACCGCCCCTCCACCACCAGTTAAGAGGGCCTGAGAGAACCCCCAGAGACTGCCCCTCTCCACCACCAGTTAAGAGGGCCTGAGAGAACCACCCCAAAGACCGCCCCTCCACCACCACCTAAGAGGGCCTGAGAGAACCACCCCAAAGACCGCCCCCTCCACCACCAGTTAAGAGGGCCTGAGAAAACCCCCAGAGACCGCCCCTCCACCACCAGTTAAGAGGGCCTGAGAGAACCACCCCAAAGACCGCCCCTCCACCACCAGTTAAGAGGGCCTGTACTCCCAAAGACCGCCCTCCACCACCACCTGTAGCAGAAAAATCAATTGGTTGGCTAGCGAGGAAAGCAGACGACGTGCCGGAGCTGCCTTCCAGTACTGTCCCTTGTCTACGAGAGTTACCCATACCTCGATACACCACGACTCTCCATAATAAACAGATACGCCCTGAGGCTTACCACTATAGTACAGTACATAACCCGTATTAGATCAAGGCTTCACTAGAGCTTATAGTAAGGTTATATTGCAGTTGAGAGTTGGTGAATGTTGGGTAGCACAAGGTAGGTGAATTTCGTCTCATGGGAGGTAATCAGTCTTGGGTGTTTTTGTTATGTAAGAGTCCCTGGTGTAAAATATGACCCTCAAACTCCGTATCGTGGGGCAGTCTGGTGTAATGATCTCACATAAGATGGTTTAATTTGCAGTGAACATGACCATCAACACCATCACCCCTAACATCACCACCACCAACACCATCACCACTAACATCACCACCACCAACACCATCACCCCTAACATCACCACCACCAACACCATCACTACTAACATCACCACCACCAACACCATCACCACTAACATCACCACCACCAACACCATCACCACTAACATCACCACCACCAACACCATCACCAATTAACACTGACTCACCACCAACACCATCACACTCAACATCACCACCACCATCACCACTCAACATCACCACCACCAACACCATCACCCCAACATCACCACACCACCAACACCATCACCATTAACACGTCACCCCACCAACACCACATCACCACTAACATCATCACCACCACCAACACCATCACCACCAACATCACCACCTCCACCAACACATCACCACCATCACCACCAACACCAACAACACTCCATTATCATCTCCACCACCAACATCACCACCACCAACACCATCACCACCAACATCACCACCACCAACACCATCACCACTCCAACATCACCACCACCACAACACCTTATTATCAACTCACCACCAATCATTAACATCACCACCAATCAACAATTCACTGCCACCAACATCACCACCACCACCACCATCACCACCATCACCACCAACACCAACACCATTATCTCCTCCACCACTAACATCACCACCACCAACACCACCACCACCAACATCACCACCACCAACACTATTATCACCACCACCAATCATTAACATCACCACCACCACCAACACCATTATCACCACCACTCAATCATTAACATCACCACCACCACCAACACCATTATCACCACCACCAACTCATTAACACTACCAACACCACCAACACCATCACTACTAACACTCACCACACCAACACCATCACTACTAACATCACCACCACCGACACCACTCACCACTAAACATCACCACCACCACCAACACTATTATCACCACCACCAATCAATAACATCACCACCACCACCAACACTCATTATCACCACCACCAATCATTAACACTTCATCACCACCACCAACACCATCACCACCAACATCACCACCACCAATCATTAACATCACCACCACCACCAACACTATTATCACCACCACCAATCATTAACATCATCACCACCACCAACACCATCACCACTAACATCACCAACACCATCACCACTAACATCACCACCACCAACACCATCACCACTAACATCACCACCACCAACACTATTATCACCACCACCAATCATTAACATCATCACCACCACCAACACCACTAACTCGTCACGGACAGGTCACGTATACTACTTACAACCAGATTCTTATAATAACTAAACAAGTCTATTTTAAATATTGGTAATTAAATACTTATGAGTTATGAACACAACCACATTTTAATAACACTATACAGAACTACTACCATGACTCCTAATATAGACCACCATGACAATACCATCACCACTACACAAATAACCAATACAACCACACTACCATTGGTCACCATCACTAGGTCACCAACCTACAATAACCACCATCATGACCCCTGACGTGGGGGTGGGGTGGGGTGGGGTAGGGTAGGGTGGGTGGGGGGTGGGGTAGGGGTGGGCGGGGTAGGGTAAGGCGGGGTAGGGGTGGGGTAGGTGGGGCGGGGTGGGGCGGGGCGGTGGGGTAGGGGTATGGGATGACGGTGGGGTGGGGTGGGGTGGGGTGGGTTGGGGGTGGTTGGGGGTGGGGTTGTGGAGGGGGAGAGTACCAATAAAAGATACCAGGATAGTTTACATGATCTGGTTTTGTTGCTGTATACAACAACAGACCACCATATAATATACCGGCCCTCCAGCCCTCCAGCCCCTCCACCCCCTCTTCTCCTATTTCTTCTTCTTCCTCACAAATAACCTTCATAACATCTCTTTTTTAAACTTCATCACTCATAAAACAACTTTTCACCATTTATTATACATCTCTCTTTCTTCTTACAAACAACATTTCTTTAAAACAATATAACATCTTATTTATTCAAAATTAACAAAACTTTTTAACATCACATATCATCTAAAAACATTTATAAACTCTTTTTAAAACATACACAAACAAGCACAATCTTTCATTACTTTAAACACAATTTATATTCATTTATTTTCAATTAACTGCTCCTCTCTCAAACACAACAAATAATCATTCAAATAATCACTTTCTCATACAACAACAAACACAATCTATCTTAACCATATTATATTTCCTCTCTTCTTCTTTTCCTCTCTCCTCCCTCCCTCCCTCTACTTTCGTAAACAAACACAAAACAACAGAAATTCTCATGTATTTTGGTCTATTTCCCATTATTATAAACTTTCCTAATTCACTACAAAACAACAATAAAACAAAAGTTCCCCCCCCCTTCACCTCTCTACACCATGACGTCACAACACAGGTCAAAACACTAATAAAAGGCAGGAAATACAATAACCTTTGACCTCTAAAGTTAAAAATCACCAAAAAAATATGATTTTTTTATTTCCACGTTAAGAGTTTTTCACGAGTATTTAATGTAAAGTCGTAAGTTAGGTTATGTTATGTTATGTTTATTTAGATTATGTGAATTGACAAAATATAAAGTAAACCTCGTCCTCAAAAGGTTAAACCATCGTCCTCAAAGGGTTAAACCATCGTCCTCAAAGGGTTAACCATCGTCCTCAAAGGGTTAAACCATCGTCCTCAAAGGGTTAAACCATCGTCCTCAAAGGGTTAAACCATCGTCCTCAAAAGGGTTAAACCATCGTCCTCAAAGGGTTAAACCTCGTCCTCAAGGTTAAACCTCGTCCTCAAAGGTTAAACCATCGTCGTCAAAGGGTTAAACCATCGTCGTCAAGGTTAAACCTCGTCCTCAAGGTTAAACCATCGTCGTCAAGGTTAAACCATCGTCCTCAAAAGTTAAACCATCGTCCTCAAGGTTAAACCATCGTCCTCAAAGGGTTAAACCATCGTCGTCAAAAGGGTTCATCATCGTCCTCAAGGTTAAAGTGTAATCAAAGGACAGACAGAGGTGGTATAGATGACTCCTCTGGTGGTCGACCTATGGTGATGTACAGTCCCCTCACTGATGGATTTACAGTGGCTAGCCAGATTCTGTTTACATTCGACAGAAGGAAACTCTCAATAGTAAACATACGGCGGAATCAAATTAAAACAATATTAAAATAAATATCTCAAACATAATGTTTTGTGGAATGTTTATAAGACGAGCCTGTAAACGCACTAGTGAGGGGACCCACTTATACCTCGTGTATAAATAGTGACGAAAGACTCAAACACCAAGTTCCAAAAAGCTATTGTCTCTCAAGCTTCATTCACACATCAGTCGCATCTACTGAACACAAATCACATGCTGCATTAATATAAAAAAGGCTCTACATTAGGAGGAAATAATCCATAACCTGTATAGCAGATCACAATTTAGCATAGTTCCCCTTATCTTCCTTCACCACCATGGAAGAAAATGGATTGCAGGACGTGGTAAAGAGTCAAAATGGGTCATAATTCACCCCCTCTAAAAAATTGTGGATGGTAAGTACTGTTTATATAAAGGGTCAAAGATATTACCGGGTTACGTACTTGCGTTTTATTAGAATTCTTAAGTGTATGTATGTGAGTTAGGCGTTCAACCAAACACACAAAACACAACACAACAACACAACACACACAAAAACACAACACAAAAACACCAAAACAAACCAAAAACAACAAACAAAAACCAAAACCAAACAAAAAAACACAAACCAAAACCAAACAAAAACAACAACCACCACACCACACCACCCCAACCACCAAAAAAAAAAAAAAAAAAACACCCACCAGTAATGTAAAGTTAAGTTAAGATTAGCTTACGATTGAGTTAAGTTAGATTAGCGTTCATTAAGTTAAGTTGAGGTTAAGTTAGAGTGAGGAGTAGTACGATCTAGATTAAGTTAGGTTAGGTAAGATTAGATTAGGTTAAGTCAGGTTAATTAGCGTTAAGTAAGGTTAGGTAAGATTAGATTAGGTTAAGTCAGGTTAATTAGCGTTAAGTTAGGTTAGATTAGCGTTAAGTTACGTTAGCGTTAGTATATCGTTAGCAGGTTTAAAATAAAAAATCACCTGCTGACACCACACACCATACAACCAACCACCACTACTAAGCCGGATGTAAACACGAGACGATGTTTTCCAATAACCTTCATCATAACTCAACAGGAAGAATTTTATCCTCAAGGAATCTCACTACCCCGTCTCCTGTACCGACGAATTCTTACCTGTAACAGAAAACAGACAAGGAGGATTTTGAAATTGTTTTTGTTTAGTAATTGTTTGTTTTGTTTCTTTTGTAATTATTTTTGTTTAGTAATTTTTGTTTTGTTTGTTTGTTTATTTTTGAAGGTTTATGATGTTACTGTTTTATTACTATTGAGTGATGTTAATTGTTATCATCAGTGTGTTAAAATAGACAAATATATAATAGATAGGCAATAATTACCAAAACACCTCATTACCAAGCTCACCTCATTACCAAGCTCAACACATTACCAAAGCTCAACACATTACCAAGCTTACCTCATTACCAAGCTCAACACATTACCAAAAGCTTACCTCATTACCAAGCTCAACACATTACCAAGCTCAACACATTCCAAGCTCACCTCATTACCAAGCTCAACACATTACCAAGCTTACCTCATTACCAAACAACACATTACCAAGCTTACCTCATTACCAAGCTCAACACATTACCAAGCTTCCTAATTACCAAGCTCAACACATTACCAAGCTCAACTCATTACCAAGCTCAACTCATTACGAATCTACTTTGACGTAAAACAAATTCGGGATATTTTACACGAACGCCTCCACGAATGACGTCACGGCAGGGAGAGGACCTGATTGGTTCTCTTATATCAACACCAGGAAGGTAAACTAAATTATTAATAAATAAATAAAAAGTTAATAAAAAAAGTTAGTTATGTAATGATGAGGTCGAGTGAAGCCAATTAGTAGTAGTTGAGATGATACTTTACCTCTTATACCTCACACACTCTTATGGGGGGAGTAAAGAGGAGGGGGAGGAGGGGGGGAGGAGGGTAGGGTGGGAGGGAGGAGGAGTGGGGGTGGGGAGGGAGGAGGGGGTAGGGGTGGGGAGGGGAGGAGGGGTAGGGGTGGGAGGTGGGGGAGGAGGAGGGTGAGGGGTGGAGGAGGAGGGGGTAGGGGTGGGGGAGGAGGAGGGCAGGGGTGGGAGGAGGAGAGGAGGGTAGGGTGGGGAGGGAGGACAGGGGTAGGGAGTAGGGAGGAGGAGGGTGGGGGTGGGAGGGAGGTGGAGTGGGGTGGTGAGGGGGGAGAGAGGGAGGAGAAGGGATGGTGGGGAGGGTTGGGGTGGTGGTAGTCAGGGGGGTGTGTGGGGTGTGGTAGTCAGGGTAGTGGTGGTCAGAATAGTAGTCAGAATGGTAGTCGAAATTGGTAGTCAAGGGGGTGGTAGTCAAATTGAGTAGTCAGAAGTGGTAGTCAGGGGGTGGTAGTCGAAATTGGTAGTCAGAATTGGTAGTCAGAATAGATCGAAATTAGTAGTCAGAATTGGTAGTCAGAATTGGTAGTCGAAGTGGTAGTCAGAATTGGTAGTCAGGGAGGTGGTAGTCAGGAAGGTGTTAGTCAGGAAAATTGGTAGTCAGGAAGGTGGTAGTCAGAAGGATGTAGTCAGGAAAGGTGGTAGTCAGGGAAAGGTGGTAGTCGGGGAGGTGGTAGTCAGGAAGGTGGTAGTCAGGAGAGGTGGTAGTCAGGAGGTGGTAGTCAGGAAGGTGGTAGTCAGGAAGGTGGTAGTCAGGAAAGGTGGTAGTCAGGGGGTGGTAGTCAGGAAGGTGGTAGTCAGGGGGTGGTAGTCAGGGGGTAGTCAGGGGGTGGTAGTCAGAAGTGGTAGTCAGGGGGTGGTAGTCAGAGGTGGTAGTCAGGGGTGGTAGTCAGGTGGTAGTCAGGGCAAGTAGTCAGGGCAAGTAGTCAGAATTAGTAGTCGAAGTGTAGTCGAAATTGGTAGTCAGAATTGAGTAGTCAAATGAGTGGTCAGAATTGGTAGTCAAAATTGGTAGTCGGAAGAATTGAGTAGTCAGAAGTGGTAGTCAGATGGTAGTCGAAATTGGTAGTCGGGGAATTGGTAGTCAGGGGTGGTAGTCAGGAGGGTGGTAGTCAGAATTGGTAGTCGAAATTGGTAATCAGGAATTGGTAGTCAGTTGTAGTCGGAGTTGTAGTCAGGGTAGTAGTCAGGGTAGTAATCAGTGGTGGTAGTCAAAATGGTAGTCAGAGTGGTAGTGGTCAGGTTGTCAGTTTTTCAAAGTCAAAACAAATGAGAATTCGCATTTGTTTCAAGTGGCTTCCCTCCGGTTACTCCCTCCCTCCCTCCCCCCCCTACCCCCACCATCCCCCAGTCTCTCTCTCTCCCTCAGTGAGAGTAAACAAGACCATTAGCACTAAGTGAGAGGATTATCGTGCATTAAAACCAAACAACATAGTAAGTAAAACATGTTAGGAGTCTGTGTGTGTGTGTGTGTGTGTGTGTGTGTGTGTGTGTGTGTGTGTGTGTGTGTACGTGTGTGTGTGTGTGTGTGCAAATGGTGTAAATATGCTAATGTGGAAGGGGTGAGGCGTGGGGAGAGAGGGGTGTGTGAGGCGTGGGGGAGGAGAGAGGTGTGTGTGAGGCGTGGGGAGAGGGTGTGTGAGGCGTGGGAGGGTGTGTGAGGCGTGGGGAGAAGGGGTGTGTGAGGCGTGGGGGAGAGAGTTGTGTGAAGGGCGTGGGAGGTGTGAGGGCGTGGGAGAGGGTGTGTGAGGCGTGGGGAGAGGGGTGTGTGGGGCGTGGGGAGAGGGGTGTGTGGGGCGTGGGGGGAGGGGTGTGTGAGGCGTGGGGGAGTAGGGGTGTGTGGGGCGTGGGGAGGGGGGAGCAAGGGAGTGGGGAGAGGGGTGTGTGGGGAGCGTGGGGAGAGGGTGTGTGGGGCGTGGGGAGAGGGTGTGTGAGGCGTGGGGAGAGGGGTGTGTGGAGGCGTGGGGAGAGGGTGTGAGGCGTGGGGAGAAGGTGTGTGTGATGCGTGGGAGAGGGGAGCAAGGAGAAAGTGTGTGAGGCGTGCAACTGAAGACGAGGCAGAGAGAGAGAGAGCGAGAGCAGAGCGAGAGAGAGAGAGAGAGAGAGAGAGAGAGGATAGTCGTTCTATGACTTTCATTTGTGAACATAATATATATTCTGCTGTCCCCACCATAAAATATCGTTATTTTTTCCATCTTTACAATTTGAAACACAGTCTGTGGTTGTTATTCAGGTAAGTAAGTTATTAATAAATTATCTACAGGAACAAAACTCATATACTCTCACAACCTCACGCCCTAATGTTATCCAATGTTAACCAATCGTCTTTCTGGTATTAGACATAAGTCGAGCGCTTTTCTCTATAGACAAAGTGGCATCATGGTCAACTGTTCTCTAAGACACCTCGTTTTGCCTCAAGATAGACTGGTATGAGTGAGGGCGACCAGGACAACATGAGGCTGAGGACAGAGGAACATGGCGAAGATATAAAAATAAAGCGCTCGTTACTCTCAAGTGTGTGTTCAGTTGAGGTTCGTAAGTGTGGAATTGCGTGTCGATTCCGTCATTTTATTAGAATATTCGTGAGATTTTATCGTCAGTCGTCTCATCTAGTACTATAGTGACCCGTACCCACGCCTCAGCGGATGGATTAGCGTGTCGGGTTGGGCTGGTCTGTAGCCAGCCAACTCAACACACCAGCTCAACTCAACACACTAGCTCAACTCAACACACAGCATCGCTCAAAAACACCGCCGTGGATTAGGATGCTGGGTTGGGCTGGTGTGTTGGCCAACTCAACACCAAGCTCAACTCAACACACCGGCGGATGGAATGGATATTGGGTTGGGCTGGTGTGTTGGCCAACTCAACACATCTCAACTCAACACACCAGGATGGATTGGGATGTTGGGTTGGGTTGGTGTGGCCAACTCAACACACCAGCTCAACTCAACACCGGCGGATGGATTGGCGTGTCGGGTTGGGCTGGTGTGTTGGGCGCTCAGCACACCAGCTCAACTCAACACACCGGCGGATGGATGGGATGGGCTGGTGTCGGCCAACTCAACACCAGCTCAACTCAACACACCGGCGGATGGAATGGGATATTGGGTTAGGGCTGGTGTGTTGGCCAACTCAACACATCAGCTCAACTCAACACACCGGCGGATGGTTGGGATGTTGGGTTGGGTTGGTGTGCTGGCCAACTCAACACACAGCTCAACTCAACACACCGGCGGATGGATTGGCGTGTCAGGTTGGGCTGGTGTGTTGGCAACTCAACACCCAGCTCAACTCAAACACACCGGCGGATGGATTGGGATGGGCCGGTATGTCAGCCAACTCAACACACCAGCTCAACTCAACACACCGGCGGATGGATTGGCGTGCCAGGTTGGGCTGGTGTGTTGTAACCAACACCAGCTCAACCACACCGGCGGATGGATTGGGATGTTGGGTTGGGCTGGTGTGTCGAGCCAAATCAACACCAGCTCAACTCAACACACCGGCGGATGGATTGGGATGTTGGGTTGGGCTGCTGTGTTGGCCAACTCAACACACCAGCTCAACTCCAACACCAGTCAACTCAACACCGGCGGATGGATTGGGATGTTGGGTTGGGCTGGTGTGTTGCAACTCAACACACCATCTCAACTCAACACACCGGCGGATGGATTGGGATGTTGGGGTTTGGTGCTGTGTGGCCAACCCACACCAGCTCAACTCAACACACCGGCGGATGGATTGGGATGTTGGGTTGGGCTGCTGTGTTGGCAACTCAGCACACCAGCTCAACTCAACACACCGGCGGATGGATTGGGATGTTGGGTTGGGCTGGTGTGTTGCAACTCAACACACCAGCTCAACTCAACACACCGGCGGATGGATTGGGATGTTGGGTTGGGCTGGTATGGTGGCCAACTCAGCACACCACCTCAACTCAACACGAGCGGATGGATTAGGATGTTGGTTGGGCTGGTGTGGTGGCCAACTCAACACACCAGCTCAACTCAACACCGGCGGATGGATTGGGATGTTGGGTTGGGCTGTGTTGGCCAACTCAACACACCAGCTCAACTCAACACACCGGCAGGATGGATTGGGATGTTGAGCTGAGCTGGTGTGTTGAGTGGCCAACACCAACAGAATGGATTGGGATGTTGGGTTGGGCTGGTATGTCGGCCAGCTCAGCACCCCAATCCATCCAGCCAATCCATCGACACCAATCCATCCCGACTCCCAGTCCATCCGACTCCCCGATCCATCCCGACACCCAATCCATCCCGACACTAATCCATCCCGACACCCCAGCTCAACTCCAACACACCGGCGGATGGATTGGGATGTTGGATTGAGCTGGTGTGTTAACCAACTCAACACACCAGCTCAACTCAACACACCGGCAGATGGATTGGGATGTTGGGTTGGGCTGTGTCAACAACTCAACACACCAGCTCAACTCAACACACCAGGCGGATGGTTAGGATGTTGGGTTGGGCTGCATGTGTTAGCCAACTCAACACACCAGCGCTCAACTCAACACCGGCGGATGGTTGGGATGTTGGGTTGGGCTGGTGTGTTGACAACTCGACACCCGATCCATCCCGACACCCCGATCCATCCGACACGATCCATCCGACCCGATCCATCGACACCCCCAATCCATCCGGCACCAATCCATCCCGACACCAGCTCAACTCAACACACCGGCGGATGGATTGGGATGTTGGGGTGAGGCTGCTGTGTTGGCCAACTCAACACCAGCTCAACTCAACACACCGGCGGATGGATTGGGATGTTGGGTTGGGCTGTGTTGGCCAACTCAACACACCAGCTCAACTCAACACCCGGCGGATGGATTGGGATGTTGGGTTGGGCTGCTGCTGTGGTAACCAACTCAACACCAGCTCAACTCAACACACCGCGGATGGATTGGGATGTTGGGTTGGGCTGCTGTGTTGGCCAACTCAACCGCCAGCTCAACTCAACACACCAGCGGATGGATTGGGATGTTGGGTTGGGTTGGTGTGTTGGCTTCAACACACCAGCTCAACTCCAACACACCGGCGGATGGATTGGGATGTTGGGTTGGGCTGGTGTGTTGTGGCTAACACACCAGCTCAACTCAACACACCGGCGGATGGATTGGGATGTTGGGTTGGGCTGCTGTCTGGCCAACTCAACACACCAGCTCAACTCAACACACCGGCGGATGGATTGGGATGTTGGGTTGGGCTGCTGTGTGCCCAACTCAACACACCAGCTCAACTCAACACACCGGCGGATGGATTGGGATGTTGGGTTGGGCTGGTGTGGTGGCCAACTCAACACACCAGCTCAACTCAACACACTGCGGATGGATTGGGATGTTGGGTTGGGCTGGTGTGACAACTCAACACACCAGCTCAACTCAACACACCGGCGGATGGATTGGGATGTTGGGTTGGGCTGCTGTGTGGCCAACTCAGCACACCAGCTCAACTCAACACACCGGCGGATGGATTGGGATGTTGGGTTGGGCTGCTGTGTTCAGCCAACTCAACACACCAGCTCAACTCAACACACCGGCGGATGGATTGGGATGTTGGGTTGGGCAACAGCCAACTCAACACACCAGCTCAACTCAACACACCGGCGGATGGATTGGGATGTTGGGTTCAACACCAGCTCAGCTCAACACACCGGCGGATGGTTGGGATGTTGGGTTGGGCTGCTGTGTTGGCCAACTCAACACACCAGCTCAACTCAACACCAGCGGATGGATTGGGATGTTGGGTTGAGCTGGTGTGTTGGCCAACTCAACACACCATCTCAGCTCAACACACCGGCGGATGGATTGGGATGTTGGGTTGGGCTGGTATGTCACACCCCAATCCATCCCTACATCCATCCCGACACCCCAATCCATCCCGACTCCAGTCATCGACTCTGATCATCCCGACACCCCAATCATCCAACCCCAATCCATCCCGACACCCCAGCTCAACTCAACACACCGGCGGATGGATTGGGATGTTAATTGAGCAATGTTAGCCAACTCAACACACCAGCTCAACTCAACACCAGCGGATGGATTGGGATGTTGGGATTAGGCTGGTGTTGGCCAACTCAACACACCAGCTCAACTCAACAAACCAGCGGATGGATTGGCGTATAGGGTTGGGCTGGTATGTCACCAACTCAACACCCCAATCCATCCCGACACCAATCCATCCAATCACCCAATCATCGAACACCCAATCCATCCCGAACACCCCAATCCATCCCGATACTAATCCATCCCGAACACCCCAATCCATACACACCAATCAACACCCCAATCCATCCCGACACCCCAAGTTTAGTATTAATCACCCAGGCGGTTAAGCCCAAGATCGTAAATGTTAAGTATTAATCCACCGAGGAGGTTAATCAAGGAATCGGCAATCGTAAAGTATTAATCCCACCAAGGAGGTTAATCAAGTTAAATTGTTATAGACCCACTCGGGTGATCAGTCCGGTGAGCCTGGATACTATTGACGACCCGCGAACTTGGACAGTAGTACCAGTCGTCGGAAGCCCACCCATAGGAGGTCTGACAAATAAATTTAGAAGTTGTGTTATGTTTCCTGAATAACATTTCCTGCTATTGTATTATTATGGAACCAGTTAAGATTAAAAATTGATAAAGAACTAAAATAAAGTTCTAAATTTTGGGAACTTCCATTTCAAAACATTAGTTATGTCAACATTGGTACGATAATTAGCCTTCAAACCATTATAACTGTCTTAGTGTAAAGAATTAAAATTTATCCTGTGAAAAAAGGTATTGAAATAAACTGCGTTTAATAGCTAATTAAATAAAATATACATTTTATAAATTTGTAAGTATAATTTAGAGCCAGTTGTGGAATGCGACAAAAGACAGCATATTGATATATGCTTTTTCGTCATCACTCTGTAATTATTTTATTAATTTGTGAATATTTCTTGTCAATACGATTAACGTACAAAAAACATATTGGTAATTTGTTTTTTTCATTATTGGTTTTGCGGCCCATATTATGACAGTGCAAAAGCTGTTCCTATCTAATATGACTTTCGTAAAAGCTGTTCTATATCAATTGTTATTTTAAGGCAACTGCTATGAATCATCCCACATCTCTTACTAACGCTGGTATTAATCCTGGTAAAAGCACATTTACGGTAATTTATTAAACTTTTAGCGGTTTATAAGTGAGTTTCTGTCAGGAAGAAATATATAAACTAGTGACGTTCTTGCCTACAAATATTCCAATGGATGAGACAGAACTACTGGGAAAAAATCATCTCAAAACTTATATTTTATATTAATAAATTAAGTCCATTTAATTATTTAGTAATTTTGCCAGTTTATAAGTGAGTTTCTATCTGGAAAATATAAACAGGGAGGTTTATACTAGAAATATCAAAATGGGTGAGGCAAATTTCACTGAGGACATTATCACAAGGATGGTATAATATTACATACAAAACACCTTTGATACAGTGAATCATGATATAATATGTGAAATACTGCAGGATCTAATTTTCATCACCAATTACATTATTTTCGTTTTTGGTAAGCTTCCATTTAGCTGAATTAGAACTTCAACAAAACAAGTTCATTTGACTGGAGTTTGATTATTTAATGAAAATGTGTAGCAACAAACAGTATATGATACAATATTTAGCTAATATAAGGACTTCACAGCAGCTTCCCCCGTCTCAGTAATATTAAGTTCCTTGACAAGTATTAATTATGCTAGGTGAGGGTTAACCTTTTAACTTATAATACTCTACTGCTTTTAACATTTGCCATCCAATACAACCAATCTCACTATAAAACATATTGAAATTGCGTTTATTATCATTTTCTCTGAAAACAAAATTTTTAACCCTAAGAAAATATAGCAGAAATACAGCTGTAAGGCCATTTACTATTATTTGCATTGCTGTACATTATTATTTTTTAATTACTTTGAAGCTTATGTGAAAATTTTTATTTCCGCGGTGTTTTAACTAACAGGTTGAACTGGAAGAGAGAGACACAGAAAATGAATCAGGAAATAGATCTGGAATTTTGGAATAAATTTGGAAACCAAGATGGACAAGCAGCACACAAAGCAGGTTGGAAGTAGAACAACGACATGGAAGACGGCTCAAAATTGTAGGTGACCGCATGAACCCATTCACAGCAATGACGATGCTGAATTGTTCTGATTTAGAGCTAAGAAAGGAATCGGTTAACAGTATCATCCGAAAAATTCAGGAACAACTTCCTGTTGCCAATGATAGGAGAGGTAAGCAAGTTCCATATGACAGATGGTACAGGTTATTTCTACTGAAAGTGTATGTTTTTAAACCATGGCCTATCCGGGTCAATATAAATAATACTAAAACTACGTAATTATTACCACGTTAATCAAGTAACACATTATTTCATGTTGCTACTGTGCCCTTCACACCTCGACCTTTCATCATGTGTGCTTCACAATATAGCCATAATATTTGGGTCTTATTACAGAAGAGGAAGGCAAGAAGAAATGAATGATTTGCATATAAACCCAAATATAGGTCAAATAAATATACAGGCAGGATTAAAAGGCAACAAGTCATCAGAGACCACTTTTTGAATATTGTTTATACAGAGAATTACTTTTAAGTTGTCCATCACTTTTAACTGGACAAGGAGGGTCATTTATGTCCGTTAAGGTCTCAACAAATTGATTTAGTAATACCTCTATGTAATACTGTATAGAGCTACAGTACAAGGTTTTTGGCTATTTATAAGCCTTTCGTAGTTACATTCATGATATAAAGACAGGAGTTGATTTTTTAATGTGTTATCTATACTGTATATGTTAAGGTCCATATGGAGTTACTGTATTTATACACAGTTCTTTATTCTATTATGTTAATATGTAATTTGCAATAAGTTTAAAAACTCACAGTTCAATAGACTTTCAAAAGTACATTTACTAAAAATTCATACTTGTCAAAACTGATGGCATTTGTAATATTTTAGGAAACAAATATTTTCTCTGTAAATTACATTTATTTTGGCCCACATATCATACTTTTGTTAATTCAAACAATACTGTATTTTATACTCAAGGATTCTGCAACATTGTCCAATATGTAAAATTGATGCTATAGTGAATTAAAATAAAATAAAAAGGAAAATTGACATTACAAAGTCATTATGCCTATATATTTAGTCGATACTGCTACAGATCAAAAAGTTGGTAACCAACTGGGTGAGAATAAATATTAATGCAACATAAAATTAAGTTTCAAATGATACAATACCAAAAAGAATTTGTTGTTACCGGGAACTCACATGAAATTCAACTAGAATATCATCCGCAATTTTTATTAAATCAGAACCACATTTATTAAGCTATTTCCCCCACCAGTTCCTTGGTGTAGGCAACTTTGGTCTTTTCTATTTTCTAAATTTTCTGATGAAATATAATAGTTTTTGTTTTCATAAATCATGGTACAGTAGTAAGGTAACCGTCCCAGAAGTTATGTATTATGTACGCAAAAGTTTAGTTGAATTGTTAAAGAACTAATTTTTGTTACTAAATGAAATTTTAGTTCAGTATTAATACATACTTTTAATTATAAAAATTAATTTCTATTTGGTACTGTAGTACGTACAAAATAAATTTAAATTTATAAATTAAATTTATAGTTGGGTATTAAATACTTATTTTGAAATAAATTAAATTATAGTTTAGGTAGTAAGAAATGCAAGACCATAAAATTACTAGAATTAAATTATAGTTAGTTACTGAAGTACATATACCGGAAAAAATTTTAATTATTAAATTACATTATATAGTTAGGTATTAAATACTTAATATGAGAAATATTAATTTAGAATTATAGTTAGGTAGTAAATACATAAGAAATTTTTTAGAAATTGCTAAATAAAGAATTGTAGGTAGGTATTGATATATATAATCTTAGGTACAGTACAAAATTAAATTATAAATTAGGAACATAATAAAATATGACTATGTAAATAAATTAAAGTTAGGTAGTAACTAATTTGGTACAAAAATTTTTTATGTATGAGTTAAAACATGTATAGTTAGGTGAAAAATCACCAATGCAGCTGTAGTTATGTGGTGAATTACACCCGTGCGTAAGATTCAGCAGATTTCCTTGTCAGACGACACGATGAAACGGAGAATTAGTGAAATGTCAGATGATATCATGGAACAAGTGAAACAGGAGATTAAATCGTCTCCAACTGGTTTGTTTGCTATACAGTTGAATGAGTCAACGGATGTGAGTTCTTGTGCACAGCTACTCGTGTTTGTTAGGTATGTATTCTTGCGTGACGAATATCTGTTCTGTACACAGCTTGAAACTAAAACAACAGCTTTAGGTGTGATGGAAAAGTTGACTTCTGTCTTCACAGCTAACAGGATCACCTGAATGCCAAAGGGGTTCATTGTATGATTCATCGTTTTGCACTGGCGTCAAAAACCCTCCTGATGCCCTTTGCATGATCCTGGAGGCAGTGGTAAAATGCGTCAACTTTGTGAAAGCAGGAGATTTGAACTCTCACCCTTTCCAGAACCTCTGTTAGAGCATGGATTCAGAGCACGAAACCCTCCTCTTTACTCCAAGGAGCGATGGCTTTCCACGGGTAATGTTGTGAATCGAGTGTTCGAACCTCGTGGAGAACTTAAGTTGTTCCTGGAAATGAAATGGAAGGATAATTTACTAAGTCACTTCAATGTTGATATTGTGTTCTCCTCTATCTCTCTCTTTTGTGCATCATTTATTTGACTTTACTTTTATGAGATTCTGTCTGTTCGTCCATCTTGTGCGGGCAGTCAACATAGTGGGTAGTGAGCCGGTCGAGTCTCTGTTGTATTGACGCATATTTTTTTTTTTTTTTTTTTTAATGCCCCAATTTAAAGTGACACAGTAGATGAATTCGCCATTTGGGGGTGGTGGCGGGGGTGGGGGTGAGAGGGAGTGGGGGTGGGGGAGTGGGGTGGGGGATGAGGGATGGTAATGGAGAAGGTTTAGGTGAGGGAATTTAGTGGACGAAGACTTGAGAATCAACAGTCATATACACAACAAGATAGTCACACACACACGACAGTCATGTACACAACAAAGACAAGTCATACACGCACACACAGCTGGAGTTAATGTCTATAACTCTATAGCTTGAATGTTGTCCGTAGTGCCCTTATATCTCTATGTTAATGAACGTCTACTTTTTGGAGGTTGACTACGTAAATATATGAATTAATTAAAGAAAAACAGGAAAAACAGCTAATGTAACATAAATAGACCGTCCAAAAAGCCGACAGTAGACCCCTGGCGGTGACATGACGAACTAAGTACCAGATCGAGGCACAGCCGAGCCAGTTGATCACTTCAACAAAACACTTGGGTGGGTGTGTGTGGGTAGTGAGTGGTGTAGTGGGTGGTGTAGTGTGGGGTAGGGTGGTGTAGTGTTGGGTAGGGTGGTGTAGGGTGGTGTAGTGTGGTGTATTGGGTGGTGTAGTGTGGTGTATTGGGTGGTGAAGTGTGGTGACTTAATTTAGTTCTTGTTTTCTACCGCCGATTTTCACAGATACCGAGTTGAGTTTTCTACCTAAGCGGATATCAATTTATCAGGTGATTTAACGTATCGGACTGACAGCGCTCGCGCGTGTATTCCAATTTCAGGAACATTGAGTCTTAACAAATTTCCTCATTATACGACGATTTCCTGGGTTAAAGAGGTCGTTTTGTTTCAATACTCAGGTAGGGCACTTTAGAGCAGAGTCGCCAGCACGTTGATCTTGAGTGAATGGTAACTTAGAGCTGTCTGCCAATAGTAAATCATTAAAACTTAGAAAAAAAGCTGCGTTCATGGTTGAAATATTGGCATGTACAGTGATTTCTATTTAGGCTTTGACAACAGTTAACAACAGATTGGTGTTTTTGAGAGATTAGGTCAGTGACATGGGATCAGAAACGGCAGCAGAGTAACAAAATAGCTTCCCTATTTGGCTCTCCTACCTTTGCGAATCGGTCTTTTCCGTCATAGGCATCAGATCAAAATTTCGAACCCGTCTGAATGACTCCATCCCAGTTGCCCAGTTAGGATACCCACCACGACTACAGCACTGGTGCTGGGCCTGTAGTGTCAAGTTTTCACACTGAAGCAAACCCCACTATTTTTCTTCCCTTTATATATGCATTTTTTTTGTAATTGAACTGTAATAAATAATTTTGTAACCTTATAACTTCATATATTTCTAATTTATGTATTAGTAGCTCTTAGAAATTTGTTCATTAATCAGAATTATATTGCTGAAAAAAATGGTTAGCGACCCCCTGATATAGAGTGTGCCAGTGCAGATATCATCCGAGTGTTATCTCGCAACTAATAGATTCATAGCAGCTCCTTAGTGTAGGATTTAATACTACATAGCTATACTACTCCACCGTAACCCCTTCCAGTATGTCTTAAAGAATATGAAACCTCCTCCTCCATACTTGTGCTTTCAAACTCCTTCCTCCCTTCTCCTCCTCTCCCATTCTCTCTCCTCTATCTCCTCCTCCTTCTCTCCCTCTCCTCTCCTCCTCCTCTCTTCCTCTTAACACCCAACACCACACACATAACACCAACCTTTTTTGGTTTTTTGAATTTCTTTTAAAAACCTGACAAAAGAAACATCATATGCTGAAATTTCCTCTGTACGTCCATTAAAAATTTTTCCCCCATTCCAGTTCACAATTTTTTTATTTCATTTTTTGTGTCATACTAACAATGCCCTCAAGGTATACTGGTATGCGAGTGATATTACCTGGTCCGATTTTGTTATTTTATTCCCAGTTGGTCGTTATTGTCGGTAAGGAATCTTGTGTGTCAGGATATCTTCACGGCTTTTGTCCCCACGCATACTATACTGATCTTGATATCCAACTACGAACGTTATAATTACATTTTTTATTTTATTTTTTTCCACTTCAAGATAATTCTAAATATATCACTCTAACAACACAATCAGATTTAGAACTCTACTTTTACCCTAAATATCATCGTTGACTCCCATACTCAGATCATCAACATTGTACTGCATTTTCTGGTCTGACTCGAAATATTTTACCGGCCAGTTATATGTATTTCTCTCAGGGTTATTCTCCTTCGTAAACACAGTCCTGTAATAGAGCTTCAATTTACACTCTGTTGGAACCTCGTAATATTCAACCCCTTTCAGAATATCCCTTGAGTACGATGCAATTCCATTTGAGTACAATAAATTAGTCCATTAATTAAAAATTTTTCAACCCTTGAGAGGAGAATTTAATGGTTTAATCCCTTGAATACAATGCTTGTATTAAAACCTCCTGAATACCACCAGACCATGAGTACAGTACATAATACTCCAAGTGGATTTAGAATCATCATAACCTAACCTAACTTGACATAAACCTAACCCTAACCTTCATGGGTGTATATTAATTTATCTTGATCTCCAAAATGAATGAAAATGGATAAATATCAAAATCATTTAATCAACTGATCTAAAATGAGGCTAAAAGGTCATATTTATTTATTGTAAAGGGAGGTAATGGAGGTAATTGTCTCGTAACATTCACAGGTGAAATGTTAATAACTTTGTAGAGTTTCAGTATATAAGGTCCATAATGTTTCAACCTGGACCATGTATGTGACACTTAAGGTAAAGTTACGTGTGTGTGTATATTCATGTGTGCATGTTCGTGTGATGTTCTTGTGTTCATGTGTGCGTGTTCATCATATGACCATCGTAGGGTCAAGACCTATTCAGAGCGCTGCTCACCTGCACTGCCCCCCTTGGCCAATGTTCGGCCCATTCAACAAGTCCCTCTCCCGGCCCATCCTCTACCGGGATATCCAACATAATCCAAAATTGAGCAATTTCGTTCCGGAAAGAAGTGGGATCAGTGTTGAGGCAGTGTTTTAAGCCAGTGAATTCAGCACTAGACAGTACCAGTAAAGGCCGCGACCACCATTGAGATAGCACCCTGAGACTGACCACCGTCTTCTGACCAGGAGGTGTTAATCAGTCCACAATGGGAACAACAGTGGGTCGACTTCACACCTAACACAACACCACCTGGCAGAGAGTGAGGTACTGTGAGCACCACCCCACACTACACGGTGTCCCCATGAC